>NW_019214092.1:140303-177588 GCF_002532875.2 Varroa jacobsoni
CGTTCAGATTGGGAAGCACTTTTGCGAATCAGCTATCGTAACGGACATGCGTCCGTTCGCTACTCCTAATACTAAACAAGGGTCCGTTATTTCTAAAGTAGAACAACAAACTTGTGATAGTGAACAGCAATGCGTTGTCTCTGAAATCTTAGCGAAGGTAAAATACCACTAATTTTTTTTGCGCCTTAGATCTACCTTATTATTTCTGTGCAGTTTTCATATAACCTGTGGAAAATCCGTAGTGTGAAAAGTCATCATATTTAACGAGTCGGAAAATTCATTACATCGGCTCAATAAGCCATTTCTACGCGGGAAGTAACCGTAGCTTAAAACAAATAGAATATAAATCACCAATTAGGTAATACAAATAAGCCTCAATGGTTAGTTTTTTTGAGGCAGTTTTTTCCTTCTTTGATTTTTTTAAATTTTTTTTTGGTCGATTTGAGCCCTTGCACTTTTGAGATTTTTGGGTCGTTATTAGCCCAAACTTGATTTGCAAGTTTTTATACGTAACGTATCTGGGCTACACTTTGACGGGTTTTAACGTTTGCCAACACCGCTTGACACATGGTTATTATTGAAGGTTTATTGGCAAAACAAGGAATTATTATTTTCAAGGTATTTCGTGAATGGTTTGGTTTCGCGATAAATGGTAGTATTACATATACTGAATAAACATGACTGCCAGGAATTATACTCTGCCAAGTGCAAAAAAAAAATTGTTGAAATATCTGTCTTTGTTTCGATACGATCTTGAAAACAGAGCACAGAAAAAATTCTCAATTCAAGCGCGCCATTCTGTATATACATATGGCAATAATTACGTTGGTGGAGTATACCGCATAGACTAACATAATAATGAAAAATTGTGATGAAAGCAGATGTGAGATAAACTATATGTTCCAAGACAACTTTAGTGAACAAAATGGGAACAAGTATCTACCTACCGAGCCACATCTCAAAAAAAAAAGGACGAAGACAACAGTAACTAGACCTAGGTCTGATGGTCATTTCATGTTGCATAAAAAGTTGATTCTTTGATTTTATATTTCAGCAAGGTATTTTGTTAGCAAAACGGCGACCTCAATTATTTTTATAGGGGATATCGAATACGAGATGAAGTTCTTGCTAGGAAGTTTAGGGGCTGAAATAAGCGTGAAGTTCGTTGTTTGTTTAACGTAAGAATCAGACCCAATACTATCAAAAATATTGTTGTATCCGATTGTTTTTCATGTTTCAATTGATATCGAATCGTTCTAACCGTTGTTTTTATAGGTGTGCCGCTCTCGGGATACCGCACATGATTTTTAAAGCTATCGGGGCGCTACTTTCTTTCTTTTAGTCTATCGCTTAAAGGTTGTCCGCTGATGTAGGACGTATTAAATTTCGAAATTTGTTCTACACCACTTTCCTAAGGCTAAATCTGTTTATACTCAAGGAACAAATATAAGGCTTTTTTTTATATCCTGCCTAACATATAAAAAATTGATACTCTGTCAAAACGCAACGGTGAGTTTTCATAACGTGTCAGCATATTTCGATCTAAACATAAATAGTATTGAAAATAAATATCAATGATAAAAAAAATTGATCTTTTTGTTTTTACATTACTTATCTCACATTAACGTATTCTATTTAAAATGATCGCATACGATTCGGAGCGTCGTGATCCCCACACAGCATATATCTATCATCTTATCTGTTATACGATTTTCTGACTGTAACATTGATTTCACGATCGATTGATAAAAGTAAAGAATACGGTAAAAAAACACTCATTGGTGCTCAGATCCAATAAACGTGCTTAGAGAAAACGTCTGATATATATATATATATATATATATAAACGAATTTAATGCAATTTTAGGCCATTTCCTCAAGAGTAGCTGAATCATGTTTTCAGTGATTAGGCATATAAGTGAATGGTCGTAATAGTTAATTACTAGTTTCATTTTCTCGAGTTACTAGAGTTATTTTCACTTTGAAAATTTTCCAGACAGGAAGTCGGATTCCGGCGGAACCTTTTAAGATTTATGTCTTCTACTCGTTCTGGATAAGTAGAGCGCTTTTTCATTCCAACCACAAGATTTGTTTTCTTTTATTCTGGTTTAATGCAGACAGGAAATCGCTGCCCAAAAAGGGCTGAATAGGATATTAATCAAACATATGATTAGGAGCTTAGCTTAGTAAGCGGCTAGAGCAACGAATCCAGACGATGTCATGAGCGTAACACGCAAGATTTACGTGGATGGTATAAAATTCGGTCATGATCTAGCCTTCTATGTAAACAATATCTAGTTTGTTTTTCGTAGTTAGTCGTCTTTTCCTTGAATACCTAATTTCTCCTCGAACTACTAATACGAATGCAGTGTCCCTAGAACATCTCAGTTGCCAAAAAACTGATACTTGAACCAAACGGCCATTTTATTACTATAACTTGTGGCTCAGGAGTAAAGATAAGGAACTGACTAACGACAGTAAAATATAATTTAAATGTTGTCTGCTAAAATTGGCTAGGAGCCTTCTAGTTTCGGAAGGCCATGTTCAACTAATCCTCGGGGTACTTGATGTTTAGAAAGTTGATTTCGGCCATACCCGCCATTAACAGAAGTATGCCTACCACATAGAAGCTTTTCTCGTGCATATTTTTCGTATACCGTTAATCCTATCGTGCGTGGACATTCGTCTCTTCGTTGCGAAAAAAAAACAGCTGACATAATCGGTCTCGGTTAGTTTCACCAACTTATTTTTCAGTTCTCTTTCAAAGGAAACCGCTAAGGACCAAGATCGTTTACAAATACATTGGTGATCGGCGTGGCAGGCATTGGGTCGGTGAGAAGGTCATCAAGTGGTTGACGGATTTCGGACTGATAATCATAGAGCATAGATCAAACGGCTGGCGGACGAAAGGAGCATATGGAAAAGTGGCTGTGCTTATAGAAAAGGCCGAAAGAGCAACGCGGGAAAAAAATTAACTAGTAACAAGAATAATGATGGTATTGGTAATAATAAGCAAAGCAACTTCCGCATCAACATAATTATACGTAATAATAGTAATCACTAAATAACAGTAATTGTTATCATTATTGCTACTAAAACATTAACTTCCCAAAGGGATGGTATCACAACAGAGGAAATGTCTACACAAACCGCCAAAAATTTTGGCGGTAAAATAATTTTCAAAACAGGAGAGGAAGCGCCTTGATCGGTTAGGCGCACCTAAATGGCAAAGCTAGTTAGTCTGTGTACGAACACGCAAAACGGTTGCGTGCCACCTATCGATGATCGCCAGAGATCGAGCAAGCGCAACTTATCGCAAGTTATCAACTGTTTTCAAAGGGATCAGCCAGTGAGTGTCGTGCATAATTTCATCCCCTAGAAAACACTGAGCTTTGGTATGTCGCTTAGAGCTTTTGTTATTGAGGAAACGCTGAACTAAGTACGGTAAGTACAATATAACTTAGGGCGTTATAAAAACACCATTAGAAAAAGATTTAGATTTTCCATAGTTACAGTGAAAAAGTTATATCTTTTAACACGTACCTACAAGTAAGGGTGAACAAGCGACACTGGCACGAAATAGCTTCAAAAAATGAACTTCAGTGAAGTTTGCGATATTGAAAGATATGATCGAACCTAGAACACCCGCAGAATTTGGCCAAAAATGGTTATGTTGAGTAATAGTCGTCGATAATTGTTTCGATTTATCAAGCTTTTCGATGAACTTAGTCTACCAAAAGTACAGTTTGTTGTCGCTTTGGGCAACGGTTACCTCGAACTGCATGCTAAGCAATGGCGAGAAAAATAACACATTTTTCATTAGCAACTAAAACCCTCAATGTGATGCCCAGCTAATAGCTGCAGCTGGAGCTAGAGGTGTCAGCTTCGCTCTATATTCGTTAATGTAAGTATTTATAGCATAGTTTTCGGAAAATGCATTTTCCTGTCAGGGGCCGCAGGTCCTTTCAAATGTCCTGATGGCAAATTGTTTGTCAAACAAAGAGTCCAAATCGGAAACAATTGACACGCAATGAAATACGCTGAATGCTAAGTACAATGGCAAAGGGTTACACTAAGGCGTTTACGTGTTGTTGCTCTTTGGCTGTGCTTGTGAATCATCTGTTGATACCATGTTAGTAATAATAATCATACTTTTAAGGTATTCATTTATGCCACATTGAAACCTGCATGTGCATCTATCGTGTCCTGCGCCTATATTGACAGCAGCATCACATGCAAGCAATGATGTAGGACAAATAACAAAGGACTTTCACAACGTTTATTCAATTAGTTAGAAAATATAAAACTGCACCGAATACATGATGTCCCTAGAAGACTCACGCATCGATTCTAGCTGAGCAAAAGACTGTCCAACGAAAGGTGCGGCCTGCATCGAGTCCCGACGATACAGGTATTAGTCAACATTGGCGTGGATATTTTTCGCGCGATACTTCGGAACAAACAGCGTTCCTTGTTTTTTCTAGTGAAGTAACTTGTCGTATCGGCTTAACAGTGCTTTCACAGTTGTTGTAAGATAAATGGCCGCAAAGTAACTATTGCTAAGTTGTAGTGGACGTCATTCGATCGATATCACTATTACCATTGTTGCCCTAAGTTTTTAAATATGCTACTTCAGCTACGGCTGAGCGCATTGAAAGACAAGTTTTCACAGGTAGCTTATGAGTACTCTCTCCCTATGTGGGTCACATAAAAAGCTGGCATCGTTACAGACGTTTGAAACTGTGGAGTATGCTAATTTCCAAACTGGTATATTTTCATAGATTTTGCCGACTACCAATCTAGAACAACGTTCCGACAGATGCGCAGTTGGTCGCTGAAGTCGATTTATATTATTAAATATATTGGATAGTTACTTACGAACTATACATTGGCTAAGAAGCAAGGAGAAAGCGTGAGGCGTGAGGAGTGTGTAATTACCTAGGCAAAACGCAGATAGTTTAACATCACGTTTCATAGATACCGGATAGACGCTATGCGATTTTTCGTATGTTAACGATCGCCTATTTTGTTTATTGACAATTGTCTCGACTGATGCGTCCCAAGTGAAACGTGTCGAGCTGCAACTGGGCTTGTCAAGAGAAGTTTACGGAAGGCGGCTATGTAACAGGTCCACTTTAAATCAAGGGCACACTATTCTAGCAGAGAAATATCACAGTTCTGGAAGGGGGATGATTGCGGAAACGATAGTGAAATTATATCGAGCTTAGGTTAAATTTAAGCCAAAAGTGCGTGTTTAAGCCAAAACCCGGGCCAAAAAAGAACCAGACTTAAAAATCTTTCACGTTTATTAATAATTTGTTGATATGTATATATATGAAATAAGCTTGCTTAATCAAAGCGTTGAACAATCTATTGTCGCATTCGCAGCTAGCTCATTTTTTGTCTCATTACAGACCTATCTAAGGAGACAATAATATTTAATTTTTTTTCTTGGCCAAAAATTAGCTGAAAATTTGAGTTGAACGAAAAATCAGATAACGCTCCTTGCATAGACGCAACACTTCGTTAATTAACATGGAGGCTTCGCGCTTCCGTTCGAGCCCGTTTTGTCACAACGTTGCCAAGCGCGCTGACCAATGGTCATCTGTGCGGTCGCGTACATTGACTCGCATCTGTTTATGTAGAAGCGACCGATATGAATATTACATGCAAGTCTATAATGACAGGCAAAACTCTGTCGGCTCCAGGTAAACAATGGATTAAAGTCATCGGCGAGCCGAGCTATGGCAGTCAACAAAACATGGGTTCCTTGAAAAGAAATCACAGCTAGTTAAGGACCAAAATGTGGGTCCCTATGCTTCGATGATCGAAAGAGATCATCCGTGCGCGCCGGGACGTATTCCTTCCAAGAGCGAGTTCTATTAAACAAGCTTATTTTGTTGTTAGTGCCTATTTGACTATCTGGTATTGTCGATTGCGTGCGATTCCTATAGTCAGTATGGCTTTTGGAAGGGATAGTAGTATCTTGCCAGAAGCAGGAGCATGTATCCGGATACAACGCTAATCCATTTTCGTCTTTGACTTCCTTACATTTACCAGGAAGGCTGGACTCTCATGTTGTTATGTATTATCATGTTTTTTTTCTTGACTCATGTCGTCGCTTGATCCAGCTGAACGGCAGCTACAGTAAAGTTCGTTCCTGAAGACGGAGCATTGACCATATAATAGAAGGGGTTAGATGTAGAGATGCATCATTCGAAGTTTCTTGTTTGGCCAGCGTCTGCGCGCAAATGACTAGACAAAAATAATAACAACGAAAAGCGGTAGCGTTCACGGTCTAATCATGATGACAGTTTAGCCAGAAGTAGGCTTTAAACTTTGCTTCATTTAAAGTAGTAGTACGTTTAGTCGGGGTATTGACAATTTGAATCGATAATCTAACAATAGCAGAAAGTCATCAGGAGCTATTGTACCGGAAATCTGTAAGGCCAAGTGATACCAGTGCGCGCAGCAGTGCATCCCAGCCGCTTTCGCAGCAACGCTGATACGTTGAATGTAGGGATGAGAAGAGCGTACATAGCACACTAATTAAGGGTTATTTAGTTTGCTTCATCAGAGTCGTCTCTTTGACTAATTCATTCCGTCTTTCTTAATAAAATAATTCTGAGATGGTTACTATATGTATAAACTCTAACGTCATCTATACATTAGAAACGTACACACCTATGTGATATATGTGTAGATATCAATAGGTCATTATTACTATTAGGTTCTCCAATTCGCCAAAAAGGAGTTTTTATATCCAGTCTGCTACTTTGTAGCGTTACCTCAATGGATCCTTGTAAACTTAGCGCCTCTACATATCGTCATGCGTGCGTTAAATTTCCATTGTCGTCGTCGTCGCCGCCGCTGCTGTTACGCTCAGCCGGAATCGAGAACAGACGCCATAGTCGAGACGCCTTTCTTTCCGCTGGCTTCAAATCGTTTCTGCACATGAACAGTTTGCTACTGTTTTTTGTCGCATCAATCATAAACAGGTTTAAAACTTATTTACAAACGATCCCCGATGCCTATGGGGGCCGATTACGCCGCTGACCGTTATAGTCGTAGAAGTGTAATATTCTAAAAGGACTTTCCATCACCTTCCAGTAATACTCGTAGATTCGAATGCTTTTCAAAATAGCAACTGGAGTTTCTGGAAAATCGGCGAAATGCACTAGAAGTCTATGAGAAAAATGCAAAGGTTATACAAAATACAGCCTATTTTTGCCCCTCGATACACCAGCGACACATACTAATTACATGCAAGAATTTGTGTTCTCGCCTCTTAAAACTTCATCGTCGCTTTGCGTTGGTAAACGCTTAGTTAGCGCGCATACTATCTATTTAAATGTAGACGTGGAGTAGCCTTTTCGACTTCTTGATAAGTTCTTACGTCTCGTTACGTTAAGAGTAGCACGACAGGTGCATGGCGCTGAATGTTACGGTGGTTCAAAAGAAGCCCAGAAAGTCATTAAAGGGTTTCTTTCTTTTTAAGATCATTTGTCAAGAACGGCTCCTTCAAGGGGAAGTATTTTTCGCAAAATTGTGAGTTGGCGCTGCTTGAGATTCCTGTCAATTACTTATATTTAGATATACAAAACGTAGTATGACGCCATGCTTCAATGAACGAAATTCCACTCGATTTTCCTCAACGTTCCTAGCAAACGCTATCGGGATTTGTCAATGGATTTTAGGCTATGATAATTCCACATAAAGATATATGACGGGAATGAGATTTAGGCATTGCAGACGTCTCTAAGATATAATTCGTATGTATCTCAAGGTAAATATATGCCGCGCATATATTTACCTTGAAATAATTTCGGAGCCAGTCTTTTCATAGGACGCACAGCTGCCTTTCGTAATGAGTCTGAAGCGGCACTTGGCGAGAAATCGGCTTGAAGGTCCGTCGGAAGAGCTTTTAGAAGTGGTCTCCTATGTCAATTGATCTCAGGACCTACGTCAACCTACGTTCTTGATACAAGCCATTAGAAGTTACTAATTTATTATCAACGTATCTCAAACACACTAATTTACTATCTTTACGCATCTATAGTCCATTCTAGCCAATTTTGAAAGGTGCAAAAAACGAATTTGAATTGTTGAAATGAATTGAATATGATAAGTAAAGTAGGTGGATTTAGATTTCGGAAGAGCTATCCGGAAATGAAAAATGCAACATCCGAGTGATATACGATGATACAATGCTATCAGGCAGTATACTTTATAATTTTTTCAATTGACAATTTTTACATATTCTAATCTTAATAATGACTAGTCCTGGAGCTTGTATCAAATCTTTTTAATAATAATAATCATATTCTTATCGATTTATTACTGCCATACGCTGCCTTCACACTTTACGTCGTCTAATTTTATTAAAAAAATAAAAAAAAAATTTCTATTTTTGACCAACACGCAACCGAACTCGATTTATTCCACAAATTGATTCTGGACAAACTGAATTCAATTTACAGCAAACTCTATGACGGAAACATTCGTCCTACTGATTTTGCAGACAAATAATATAAAATAACATCCTCCAATCGACCCATGTCGAAGAGACTAAGATTAAATAGCTAGCAACCGTTGTGATGCTTACATTACGATAGAATCTTATCACTGGGGGCCTGGTCATTGGAGAGTGTGATAGGGAAACGTGTTTTATCAGGTGCCTTTGTGGTATAGTAAGCAATCTCAAAGTGGAAATTTAGTGGAATAGTTTGAGCCGCGTGGAAAAATATTCCGTCCCTACGAAGGTCAACTTGTTAGACCGCAGCTATTCTCACTGCATCGCAGAAGGTGGCGTGCAGTAGCTCAAAGAATTGCTGTAACAAAAACAGGTTGACACCGTAGGTTATCATCAACTGGGCCTTTCGAAAGCTATACATATGTATATATATATATACCATTAAGCAAACATAACTCGACAAGTTGCGAACCACGCTTCGACAGGTTGATGGTGATCAGTTTATATTTATTTTGCCTACATTTTTCTCTTCTGTTACTGTCATATACGTAAGATGAAGACCATGTAACTGTTGAGAATTTCTCCCTAACCCTATACATAATAACAGATAATAATAATAGTGATTCAAAGATTGCGGTCGATTTAGCAGAGGCTCCATGGTTGCGACGTCCCTGTAATGAAATCTTCTAGTTCGGTTTGAATGATATACAGTAGTTGGCGTTTCGAACGTGACTAGAGAATACGTCATTGCTAGGCGTCAATAATCGTCCTACAGATGTACACCCTTCATTGCTAACTCGTAATTTCGAAAATAGCAACGTTCTCGTGATTTTCGTCCAACGACAATTGCTGATCGTAATCTAGAATAAAATTCGCATTGCGGATTATCGACCCTCATATTTATTGTACTTCACTATGAAGTCAACTACGGTTGGCTATCTGCGACACCGTGAAGCAGGAAATGGATCACCTATAATATAGCTTCAAATATGAATTAGCTCTATTGCACCGCTGTCGTAACGTATGCAAATTCGGTTGACGGTGACGCCTCTACATCCACAATGGCTGGCCACACTTGCGTTTCCTTTAGCACCTTGATATGAACCAACTGATGATTGATTCTGCATTACTAGCAATCAGTCATATGTTCTCATAGAATAACAAACACACTTGGATTTTCCGATGAAACGGAGTTAGATATTTTTTTTTCTAGTGCACGATATTCAGCTTCTACTTGCATTGAAAGTATCTATCGGTCCATTTAGCTTTAGCTATTTCATTGTTGAGTGACCATTCTCATGGCTGGCATGAAATCTATTGATAAGCAACGAGTATCAATAAGATTATAAGCGATATATCCATAGCAGAGTATGTAAACATAAGGTATTTGAAAGCCATGGAAACTGTCATCAAGGCCGTCTAGAAGGGCTCCAAAGAATAGGCATCATTTCTGCTGACCAGTTCAGACTTAGCGTAGGCAAGCGAGTGGCAGGCTGTAGCTTCCCGAACTTGTTCCGTGGGAGAAGCGCACGAAATTTCATTGCAGATCTCTTACTTCGTTGAATAGGCCATATCCGACTCAGATTATGAAGTTTGTTTCTCGATGCTTCCGCGAACACCTTCAGCCTAAAGCCGTCCTGTAACAGTACGTACGTAAGGCACGTTCACGTTTGCTGATTTGCGGTGATTTCTACTAGGCCGATATTTTGTCTATTAGCAGAATCAAGTTGGAATTAATTTGGCCTCTTATCACAGGGCAACATAGGGTGAACAGTCAATACATAGTGCGGATCCTTACACGACGATATTACCCGACTTTCGCGTATCCATCCCCATAAGGACAGCGATATAGGCAAATGAACGACACTGAATATCGTTTGTAATTCGTGCCATAAGGTTAGCAAAGAAAAAACACGTTATTTTTTTTAGTTTCAAATCTTCCAATTAACCTGTCGAAAATGAAGGATCAACATGCAATAGATGACTGCTGATTCGGAACATACGAGCAATAAAACTGAAGCAGCAAAAATCTACGAGCGAACAATTAGAGCTCGGATCTGGAATTCTAGTTATCTGGAAGTTATCATAACAACGCACGATTTGAAGATCAGTTCCAAATAATTGAGTGAATATAATACGATACATGCTATAATACCTGCAGGTAAACACTTTAAACGATAAGAACTATTGCTATTTTTTGGCTAAATTACTATTACGTTAAATTCTAAATAAGTTAATTTAGCAGTTACTGTTGAGTTGGCCCGTGCAGCTGTCTTAAGACTTGTTGTGTTCTATACGGTTGACAAGATTGTTTAAGGTACATCAAAACTGAAAACATCCAGCAAGTTCTTTGACAAACATCTTTATTACCGTCGCGGCGCGCAACTTTGTTTAGAAATAAATTTTAAAAAAATTGGCAATATATTTGTATAAAAAATATAGTTCTATTTTTCGTACTATAATTTTTATGGGTGAACGGAACTGTAAAATGTATTAGCTGCCATTGAAGCTGGAAAGTGCTGAAAAGTGGCGCTAAATTGCGCGCCATAATGATTTATCATATAAAGTTACATTCGTATAACTAATATTAGTTCCTCATAACAAACAATAAATGATATCACATAGCTAGCTGCACTGAGTGTTACGATGTGTCTTTTACAATCCACCCGGACTTCACCTACGTCAGTATACGCTCATGAGGCTCGTCGCGTCCTGTATTTGATCACTGATGCATTTTGATTGACAGGCATTGTTTGCAACAACAAATTTGTGCCGCATTATCACGCACACAAGCAACACCTAGTGACCGCCGTCGGCGTTCACCGAAAATTGTGACTTTTAAACTCATACTCGTGCTGGCTGTCTCGGTATAATCTAAATAGTCTCCTCGTATCGCAGATCTCGGCTTAGCAAGCGTTTCCTTCAGATTATTCGGATCGAACCGATACCCTACCTGATAGGTGCTTGAAGAAATGCTTCCTAGGGGTTTGTCATAGAAAACCAGTTAAAAACCAACTATCGAAAACAATACACGTTGTTCGATAACTATTTTAAATTGTATCCTAAATGATTTCGATTACATAAAGCACTGTTATACCACTATATAGATGCTGATGTTATGAGGTCGCGGTGGCGAAAATACTGCTTATTTAGACATATACATACATACACAAACATACATTTACATTACCCGGGGATGAACGATCTGACCCCTGCTTGGATCGACAACAGAGACAGTTCCACAAATAGGATAAATCTTTCAGTATTTCCCCTACTGATATTCACAACCCTACTAACCCGCCTTGTAGACCCAAATTTCTACAGTCCCCATTCGCGGGCAACATCATTTGCTCATCTTGCGTATCTGTAGGATTATGTGCCGATTGAGATCTAATGGGGGAAATGCTCTTGGAAATGACCCCGCCGCCAGACTTTGCATCGGCCATTTCGATGACTGGTTTGATAGAGACGTCTCTTCACCGACGTCTGATTTCCGCTCTTGTTTAACTTCTCGCACAAGCGACACTTCCAGCTGACGCCACGGGCTTGCACGCCCCGCCGGTACGACAACGTCCGCCGGAACAGATCGTTGTTTCGAAAACGGTACAAAGCTCTGGCTAGATCTCTTGGATTCGGGTAGTCCGTCGCGACAACAAAACTCTCCCGAGGCAGAAATTCTCCATAATCGACGCCACCCCAAAAGATCGGAATAACATCGTACGGCAGCACATTGCGCAGTTTCTCTGTCACGTAATCGTTACAAATTGAGTTCTCGAACGCCAGCACAAACCTGTACCTAGGTAAGAACGTGTCCAGACACGCTTTGTGATTGTCTTTCGCGCACTGAATGTTACGTGGTGAGCAGGCACCGATTATATCGATGGTGATATAGTTCTGAAGTTCCTCCACGTACGCCATCCGATTACTTGGACCACGACAGTTGCTAACGAACCATACAGCAGCCCACGCTTTTTCTTCGGTGCCGGCGCCGATTTCATTGATGGCGGAATCACTTAGGTTGGCAGGTCTACACGTCTCGAAATACGGCACCACGATATCATCGGTTCGGCTGTACGTCATCGACCAATTAAATATGCCGTTATAGGCAGGGCTTAGCGTGAAGCTGTTAGGTGGCGATTCCTGATTGTACATAATCCAACGCTGCCGAAACCTTCGCGTGGGCGGTAGGTCTGACAAGCTCATGTCTGCCTGGTGAAACACAACGGCATCGGCAGCGTCCACTTCATCACGATCGACAGAAAATGCACAGTTAGTGTACGCACACAGCTTCGGATCCACGGGCGAATCGTCAAAAGCTGGGTGATTCTGTAGGTTAAAGTAGGACGTCCACAAAACGATAGAATAGTTGGCTTGCTGCACAACTGCCGGCTCTACCTCGGCGTCACAAATCGGTAGAGCGTCGAATGAAAATGATCCCCTTCGTGGGATCACGTTCATGTAGGTGAACACGAATGAGAAAACAAATAGTCCCAGAAAGGCCGCCGGAATCAGACGTACGAGCCATCGCTGCGCAAGAAACGACTTAACCAGCATCGTTATACGCATCGTCTCGACCGGTATCTTTGAATTTTTCGTGTCATTCGAGCGCACGGCCCCACAGATAGGAAAACCTAGTCCTGCTTAAAAGTCGGATCCCGATAACGAGCCCAGAAAGTTTAATCTAACCTAACAGAAATGGTAAAACCTTACTGGAGCGTAAGCACTTTGCATTTATCCGCGTGTTATTTGGCCCGGTAGAGATTAAACACCAACACTGGTGGACTACCTAATGTATCAGTTTCTGTACATTATCATCCCTTGATCGATCGTCGTACTTCATTCGGTAGTAACGATCCTGAGCTGATCAATCTGCATTTACTCCAGAGCTACCGGCATCGGCGAGGTGGCTGTGATGAGGTCGTTATTTGATTTGCCTCGCTTTTCAAGTCTCCTACGTCGCCACGCACACACAACCTCCACGGCCTCGTTTCGTCGGGTGATTCTACTTGGCCAGTTCGTCAGCCAGAGTATTATAGTTCAGCACGCTTTCTCCTGCAAGGGAAATGCACAGACAACGGGGCCGAAGGAACGCGATAGACGCGCGTTCCCCAGTCAGAAACCGACAGAAACAAGACAACTCAGTTAGTTTTCGAGTGGGAGAGGACGCAACGTAAATATTGCGCACTGCAACAGCAGCAGCAGCAGCGTCAACGACTATGAGGACATTGGTTGACTACAGAAAAGACAGAAAAGGAAACGCTGCCAGCTGTCGGTGATAGTTGGAACGGTCACGGCAGCATGGACGACCAGCTTTTGCAGTGGTACACACATGAGATATATATCTAGCTATCGAGACTGATACTAGCGAGAGCTACACTACGGCGAAAGGAGTTATTTCTGTTGTTGTTATTGTTTATAGAGAAGCTGTGCTTTTTGCCGCTAACTTTGTAGAAGTTTATGGACGATGTTGTTGTTGATAGTGGGATCGTATGCTATGGTGGATGTCCATCGAGTTAATCCACGACGTAAGTCCTATGTAGCTCACCCGGAAAGCTGGTCGATGCGGCAGCCATCTATAACCATGTTTTTGCATTAGATTCTAATATGATCAGTGGTACCATTACAATTATTGTGATATTCCTGCTACTATTATCGTTACACGTTCAGCAGTCACCAGTTGTCGGAGCTAAACCGAACAAAAAAGGAATCTTTGAGAGTTAACATAGTTTAGACTTATCAGATGTGATCAGGTTAGCACTGACTTAAACACGAACGCCCATCTGAGAAAAAAAAAAAGTGACTCACCACAAAAAAACGACATGATTAATGACATTCATTGACGGCGTCGTCCTTTTACGCATGTATTTGAGGCAAAGCTCTAATCAATCTTTCCTTTTTTCCCTCCTAGGCCAGGTGGAGATTCAGGCCAATCCGTCTGCTATGTTGGTTGGTCCACCTATCTGCTAGTGGTTCTGGTTGTTGTTGTACTAGTAGTCGTCATTATAGCTGTAATAGGTCCGGTTTTAATCCTTCATTAAACAAGCACATACATAGACAGGTCAAAGACACATGAGTTTGTTTAGCACGTCACAACGAAATTGTCTAAAAAGTCTAGCATGGAATGATAACATGGTGGGTACCAGAATCTGGTGTGACGTGCAGAGCCAAAGACAGAAACACTTTGAAGTTATGCACGCGCAGAACCATCTTGGATACTACATCAATACGACTACATACTACCTCGCGCCATGCGAAGTGATATCTGCCAAGGTATATCTACGCCAAACTACCCAGTACGCTGAAAGTTAAATTGCAAAAAAAAACACCTACAATGATCTTTAAGTACAGCCCGTACACACAACGTAGGTATATACTCACAGTGGGTGAGCGGGTACAACAAACATGAACGATAATGTAATGAGAAACAATGTACATTGCCTCTAGCAAAGCAATCCGCACAAACACGCTTGATCATCTTAGCTCGTCAATTTTCTGTATTCTCTGATTGCCAAAAGTAAACAGATCTTCAGCCGATAACAGACTGCATACGAAAGGGCGACCAATCACCGATTCTGATGGATGAGCTGACTAAATGCACTGACTGGTCACCGAGACTCAACAGCAGCAGCAGCAGTAACCACAACAACAACTTTAGCAACAGATGGGCAGTTCGTACACCTCAGATCTATGCGAGCTCAGCCTATACGACTAACAGGAATACGATTTCCAATGTTAGAATACTAAAAATAGAGCGGTAAACAATGGCCTCCATCGGAACTCATCTAATGTCTCGGAAGTCCATACCCCGCTGATGAAAGTCGCAAGGAGCTTCGTCACGAGCGGCACCCGCTAAAGCATCGAGACAAAATCACTTACTGAAAAACAATGAAAGAATGCAAAGTACGTAATTATGGAAAATGTATCGTCACAGCGTAGAGAGAAAATTTGCTCACGATGCTGGACTGGGTTGGGCTACGACTCGGCTCTACGTTCATTTGGAACCAGCCAGGACATTCATTCAGAGATATTATTGATCAGGCAAGCAGGCTACCATTAATATTAGAGAAGCAGCAGGTCTAATTACCGGTAAAAAATGTTAATACAATATATTCTAACGAAATTATTATAACTTCAATTGTTGTTTGCATCTAATTAGCAATTAAATTGCAATAAAGCCTGCGTGTAACGCCTTTCGCGTACCGTTCCGCTCAGTACTTACATACTGCTGTTGAGAGCGGGCTGTTAATTCACAAATTTCAAAAGATATTTCATTTTGTATCATTCAGCTCATCCTTATTCGATTGCAGCCCTTAAACCCTCCAGGATCGTCGGTTTTCTGGCATAGACTTTAGCCCCAAAAAAAGCCTACAAAAAGCCAGTCACGTTAGATCTTACGTTATTAGGCCAGATTACGTTAGATAGGGAAGGAATTTCTTCTTTTCGGGGGGCCAACCCATTCGTTTGGGAAATTTTCGTTTTCCTCGTTCGCAGTTTTCTAAATGCCATTCGTAAAATGATTTACTTCGGTGTAAATTATCGATAATATCTGGCATTGTTGAAATGTAAGTTTTTTTTTTATTGAGAACGTTTTAAAATGCAGTTACAACTTAATTTTCTAATGCCAAGCTCACGATTTGGCTGCTTTCTAAATTTTCGCTAAAATTTCGCTAATACTCTGCAGCTTTTTGTTGCGTGGTGAAGTTCAGTGATACTTTTTGCCTTCCGTATAATGCCTCCTGAAGAGTTTCGTCCGTTTCAAACTTACATTTTATCCGATTAATTGTAAGCAGCGAAGGTGCATCTGCACAAAATTTCCGCGATATCGTATTTGTGTTTCTGCTACGTTTTCAAGCTTCCAAAAACCTGTTTTTTGTTTAATTCAAAATTTAACCTAGCTTATTTCCATTTTTAAAAGTAAGTGCGGCAGCAGCAGTCACCGTAAAATTGGGGAGAGGTTATATTATACTACTTAGCATTAACTATAACAGCTTCTACGACATATTCAACGAAGCCTAAACAAACTTACGACAGAGGACCAAGTGGATGGACATTAACAGAGAGCACAATTAGATGGTCAAGCAGTACTATTTCCGACAAGCAAGTTCGTAATATCTCTTTGCATTGATATTTTTTCATAGTCACCAGCTGATAATGAACGTTATCGGATCGGAAATTCATTGAGAGAGGACATCTTCAACCAAAGTGTATGTGAACGACATAAAACTTTTCTGTATTATGATAAAGTATGGCCATATTTATCGGTTAGATTTCCAGAACCAAGTTCTAGCGGCAAAAAAACATTATTTCAACGAGTATATATGTAGAAAAAAAGAACTCAATGCACGAATAAGCGGTCTTGAAAGATGACAGGCGCTGTTACTGCCAGTCAACAAACGTCTCTTCGACAGGTCCGTTAAAGTTTTCTATTAGATCCTGAAAAATATTATATGGATCAGATAAATGAGGAAGTCTTCTATTATCGTATAACGAAGTGCTGAGAAATAGGTAAAGTAACGCGTTGAGCGCTTGATGGCTGCTGGCGTCGAGGAGTATTCAGCTCTCTTTTGCCGATTTTCTGAGCATCAGCAACAAAGTGTTCTACTACGCTGTGATCTTGTTGTTTATTGGACTTTCCCAAAATCATTAAGATCGTACGTCTATCAACAGACCAAGCAACTTCGCAAAGATACAAAATGGAAAGCAAGTTGACGTAAATGAAATTACGGCCTTATACTGCAAACTCAACGAGATCCATTGTTAAATAATAGAATCGTCAATGATAATAGTTATAACAATACTAATCGTCACGACCGATCCAAACTTACGCACACCTGCTCATCATCATCTACTCAAGTCAATATGTACTCTAAACCGGTGTCGCTGGCGCCGTTTTTTTGCGAAAACAAAAAAGGCGAACAAAGTAAATCTATCAAGCGCAAATTCTAGGTAACGAGAGAAAGGCGAACGCATCTTCTACGCGTATTAATAGCATCATCTGAATTTTTTTAGTTACTCTGTAGTGTTAAGTCTGTGTCACTTGTAATGGCCTGATCCCAATTCAATGTTAGTTGTCAACAATTTAGCATGTTGAGCACAGATTTTAACCTGCTGAGCATTCGTTGATGTTTTTCTTTGGTCAAATTAATCTAGTAGTAGATGGGTAGAATTGATCTAAACATAACATAGCTCTGTTAAGACCATGTCCAACTAGAAAGAAAAACGATAACATTTTATACTCTGAGAATCCTGTAGGTTTATAAGCTATCATATAGTACGCTTATATATATATATATATATATATATTGCATTCATAGTCAACAGAACAAAGTCCCGCATGCAGTCTAATTTCGATGGTACTGTGCTTACTTCAGTAGATTGAAAACATTGGACCCATGAGAAAAATAACCCAAAGCTTTACAATTATTCATATCGATGTATGAATATTATCTAGCTCACTTTACTAGATCCCACCTTCTTGTACTGCGCCCCTTACCCGTGCAAAACACAAATGTCCCCTCTGTATTAAAAAAAAACTTCGAAACGTAACGCGTTCTGCGTTCTTGGGCAAATCGACGCTTCGTAACGCGCAGATGACGTTGAGTGAAACATCCAGGCGTAATAATTATGGACAAGGGACACTGTCCCCAAACGGAGCTCTTCTATTACGGAATCCCAACAGATGGATACTGTGATAGGGGAAAGTGACCTTCCTATATGTTGAATTCAGTTGGTTGATTGATTATATGTGTCGCTACTATAGAGGTGAGTGGTAATATTTACCGCCACGATTGCTACCCTTCTCAGCTTATAAATTCTTATTACCGACGACAATAACAACAACAGTTTCGTTAGCAATTGATACGGATCACAAAATACTAAAAAACAAAGTGTCGCCAAGTAGCACAGAAGCCACTCTAAAAGATATTAAAAGTATCTCAAAGAAAGTGCGCGTCGTGTCAGCTTGTGGTAGACAATCAGACATCTTAATTTTTTTTTATCACTCCGCCAATTATGCTAGGGAGTTACATAGAGCGTATTGGCTTAAGTGCGCAACAAAACCACGCAGTGCACAAAAAGCTGCGATTTTCTACAAGAAATAAAAAACCGAGCTGTTCGCATACGCAGTAGGTATCAGGACGCACCCATGGTCCTTCTCTTTATACGCGAACTCAGAGAAATCCTAAACAATAGGCCGCGGGGTGACCGTTAAGGAAACGGATGTACGTCTATACGCTATTTGTGCATCGAATAGAAACGACCAGTTTTGAGACTATAGTAAATGTTTCAGCCTAAGCCGGACAAAGGGAAGAACTAATCAAACTAGACGTATTGAGTTTTGTCTTGTTCGTCTCAGTTTTAGGTGCCGCTTAGATAATGTGTGAATGTGCTATAAACACGGTATTTTCTTTATTGTTTCGTTGTTACAACATAGCTAGTCTGGGGGTCCTAAAATGGGGCTTTCGGAGTTAACTTTCCCGGTGCTTGATGACGCTTGCCGACCGATAAGATAGATCAAAGCAGTTTATAGGCTTGATTGTCGCTCAACAACAATGCCAAAAGTTTTCCCAAGAATTTGGGTTAGTAAGTCAAAACGGACGACGGGAGTTTCAATTCAAGTCACATGCAGCGTTCTAGGATTCGAGTACAACTAATAGATATCCGTTTGTTTAACGTAGTCAAAGCACTAAGAAATGTTGTTAAAGATATTGACAACTCTTTAGGTTATGCATATAAGCACAATTTGCGATAATGATTCCTATAATTAAGGCTTATCTTTTATTGCCTATTATAAAGGTTAGAAAGTAAGCAAAGCTAGATAACAATGCCACGAAGGATCACCATGAATGGAATAAGCACGATTAATGGATTGTTGTCAAGAAGAACTGAAAAAATATGAGTCCACTACATTGCACGCGGCTTATTCTTTCCGTAATGCATGAACCGTTTGCCGGCCAACGGAACTCTACGCTGCTATTTATACTTAACACCACGCCCCAGTCAGACAAAACGCTAATTAACGGGACAACTCACAAAAATCACCAATATCCAGTTCAGTATCTGCATCATCTTTGTTCCCCACTAGCTGGTTAACCCCTTACAACGAAGCATCACGTTCTCGCTAGCTACCTGCCGACGACAATATATACGACGCAACGCCCATATCGACGCCTGACCCAGCGATAACAATAACAATACCAATGCTATTAACAATCATGAAGTAAGAAATATGAACAGTGATTCGGTGTCAAAAACAAACGTAAACGTGAGTCGTCGTAAAAGCGTAGGGCAGCGCCACTGTCGACGCGGTCGGTGTACCGCTAGAACGGACATGACACCGCGGAGGTCACTTAATGGCTGGCATACTAAGGTGGAATAGAGAAGACACGATGAGGGAAAGCTTGGCGGAGTCGTGCCCATACCCTGGCGCAGACGGCGCTGCTGGCTGTGTGTCCATCATGTGCATGAAGCTCGGACGATTTTTTCGACGGCAGTTTGGCAGGCAATGACAAAACGTGATGATACCGATTACGTGCGTAACCAAACTAAAAACACGCAGGAAACGGACCAAGACACTCAGATATCAATAGGCTGCCATTTTTATTGATGCTGCCAATGTGTTTAGTAGTCAACTGATAACACGTGGCGGAGGATCCGAATTACGAACACATTTAGGGAAACGTACAGACCCACTGACAGTGACAGGAGCGTAACGACAGACAGAAATCCGTATTGTTATTATAATCTCTTTTAGAAAAAAACCGAAGTATTCATAGGTTTTTGTCCGCATAAGTACATCTGTAGGATATGAAGAGAACACTTCGCCGGTCGTTATCACAATGACGAAAAGCACTTCTTCTAGAGGATATGCTTCTAAAGATGCTGTTAGCAAAATACTGCTATAAGCTCACATACATACAACGATGCTGGCACTATTGGGAGAGTTGATTGTAACGGCCGTTACGGTAGCACTCGGTGGAAGAGCACGGTTTATGGAGACGGTAGACAAAAAAACTAAATGACGTTCACGATTGTTCATAGATTATTCGTCAAATAGTCTGTACAGTTTAGGAGTAACGTCAGTAAGGCCAACGGGCTATTTCCTATCTGTACTTAGCGTGTTCCTCGCAAATGCGGTTTATCTCTAGTTGCGCATTTGTATGTCTGCCACCGAAGCCTTCATTTAGGCCTTTTACGCTCGCCTGGCTTAAAATAATGTGTAAGAAATACAACAATTCATTCTATGAATGTTATGAATTGCGTACGTGTTTACAGCTTTCTAACAAAGGAACAACATGAAGCAGCTGGGTGTATGGACAGAAGAGAGAAGAAAAGCTGCGATTGACAACTGTTCGCGTTAATGGCATCTTTGTCCTAGTTAATTGCCTACGAAAAAATGATTTTATTTAATTGACTCAGCAGTGGCGAACTCGTAGCGAGGTCAACTAGTGGTATTATTAAAACAAATTCATAGGCTTTCAACAAAAGTACTCGGCAGTCAGTCTAGCATCTGGGTATTGTGGTGTAGCAAAGATGGGTATGAACAGGGGCAATAAACGCCTTAGTCATCGGGCTCTCTGATAATTATTTGCTATAAGAAGCTGTTTATTGGTAAAAAAAAAATAAAAAAAAAAAAAAAGGAAAAAATTAAAATGTCGTTGTCAATGAAGCGTCGACGTGCACCAAGCCTAAATCAATAGAAAGCGTTTATCGCTAACATTTTACAATGAAAAATGTCCTGTTGTCTATCATGTAAACATGTAGTAAATTTCGAATAATAGAAATAGTGCACAGATAAACCAAGCGGAAGATATATAGACGATACATTTACTGAACCATCGCTATTGTGACTGTCCTATTCAACTAATATAGTCTAGAAATTCCTATTTTTATATACGTCTTACATACTATTCTGAGGCCTTCTGATCGTGAGCCAATCTGGCTAATGAAATTAATTAAGCTCTACTTCTTAAGTGTGCAGCATGGATGACGTAAACGTCTCGAGCTGATTACAAACTTGAATCAGTAAAACCTACAGACGACCAACGACTGATCAAGGCCATTGAAAACGAAAGAGGCGCCGGTTCGTTGCAACCACTTCTATAAAGCGGATGTTACAAGCAGCGACGCAATGTCGATCTGTGTTATTAAAGTATGCTATACTTCTATAGGCGCTAATAAATAGTCGCGAACAGATTCTTGCAATCAACTTGTATCTCACGGTGCTAGCCAAAAAAAATCGCAAAATTCCCGAACAATTACAATAACGTTTATTCAATAGGCTGCTATTTATTACTACAGATATCTCACATTGTTTTTATAAATATGGCCGTTAAGTTCGTGGCGCTTCCGATACTGAAATTTCAACACAAGACATAGCCCGGACAGGTCAGCTTTCTTTGGGCAGATGGCGAAGGAGTGCAAGGGAAGACATAAGACGACACATGAAGAACATCATATTAAATTAACGTAAAGTAAGAACAGATCTTATCATTATTGCTATCAATGTAAGTAATTTTCTCATTATGCCTTGATCATTTGACGAGTAAGAGTTTTTAAACGGTAGGCAATGCATCACTCGGGCGCCTATTTTCGGGTTTTACGATATTGTCGTGCAAGCTTTTTTTTACTTTGCACTCTACGCAAAATCACATACGACAAATGAGGCTGCTTTACATAAAAATAAAAATAAATAGGCAAGATTTTGTTGTATCCGGCAGATGCAGGCCGAAAGGCTCGACAGTTAGCAATGACATACGCAAATGCGTCCCACGGGTTTCATTCGACTACCTCAATCAAATATTCACATAGATAAGCTTGAATTATATAGTGTTGCCATTCTAATTCAATGGCAAATACTGACGAATGTCAGCTTTTCGATAGGCGGACAAGTGTTTATTTCGAATTATGGAGGACTCGTCTCGAAACTTCATAAAACTCCTTTGGAGCCATTGTAAAACGGCGTACTGTGCCATCGTCACACAACCTCATTCACCAATGTATGGGGCATAGATCTAATACTTATGTAAATTTTTCTATTAGATGACCAGCTTAATTTTAAGAAAGCGACCTCCTTGACTCCAGTATCCTAAATTAGGCCTCTTTCTTCCGACAATAGAAGTAATTGAAACCAAGTGAAAAACATATCCACAGTCTTAAATTTCCCTTATTAATGTTGTTTAGGTTCTCTTTCGCCATTTTCTGCGTCGGTATCGGCACCAATACCAGATGCTTCTCCAAGCTAGCTTTTTTATCGATGTCTGCATCTAGGCGACGCTCGCTTGAATCGACTGCTCTGTTATTAGTATGTACTTTAAACAGATGATAGCATCCTAGAATCCATGCGACTCTGGCTCGAACTCTCTACAGACAAACGGAACAGTCTTCGGCTCTATTGGTACCACAAAGTATATCTCATTCTTCCATTCCTAACCTAATCTTCCATTCACACCCGGGAATATATTAGGCCATATTTAACTCAGTCGGCTTTATTAGAAATTCATCGTATATTCCGCGAAACTAACATATCAGTGCTTGTCAACCGATGGAACTTTTTCCGCCGTAAAGGGACATTTTTAGTGCGGAACAAACACACGCCTCTGCACGGCCAGCAACCAACAAAAAACTCGTTTTTCCTTTACAAGGAATAAGCTCCGGCGGAATTCTAACGGACAAATTTCTCAGCGCCACTTGAGAAGACTATGGAAGTATTTCGGAAAGCTAGGACACAAAATAGGACTAGTCTTAACGTGTCGAACGACACAGCACCGCCAACAACTCAAAACTGATAACGGACTGACAAACCTTGTCAGGCTAATAATGAAGGTTGATGTCCGTTTGGGGAATCGTTAACTAATTTCTGTTAGACTGCTCTGTGCCTGTCTGTAAAAACGAAGCAAGATAACCGTCGAGATCGTGTGTAGCCATGGCCGCTACACAGCTTTCACAGCAATAGCAACGATCTTCAGTAAAAGAATAAGGAGATATGCATAGTAATACACTGAACAGCAGTTATATGCTGGTAACTCGGCAGAATTTGAGTTGCTGTTAAAAATAAGCTATTTTGATTTTTGTTGACATAAAGTACACGATAAAATAGGTCTATAACTAGACGAACTAAGCAATAATTCCTTACACTAAGTAAAACTAGTCTCATATCTGCATTTAAACTTGTCCTTAACGAACGGACGAGCTAGTACTGACTAAGAACAGATAATTTATATTAAAATAGGTAAACCTCTCGGAATAGAGCAAGTTGCTCGAAAATATAGTATCTTACTTTTAGCCGGATAGTAATCGTTGAGTTTCCCAGGCCCGCGCTCTATGCAATAGTTTTCGGGTTGTCAATGTTAGGTACATGACTATATACGACACAGACATATGTGATGAAAACTTAATATTAATGTCAGCTTCATACTTGACAGTATATATGGAGAATGTTTTGGCTCGCTGACGAGTATCCGTCGCCACCCGTCCGAATTTTCTAAACATTCAACAACAAACGAAAAAAGCTCGGTTTCATATAGCCTATTCCTCAACGATAACATCACCACGAGAGAGCCATCGTCCATCTTCCTTTTCGTTGAAAATCCATGGCATTGTTGCAGTAGCAAAAGGGGTAGAGCAGCAGGATCATAGCAGCTTGTTGAGCTAATTACTTCTACTAAAGTGTACGTGTATCGAAAGGTTGACGTTTTAAGGTCGTCGCTTAGATCAGCGCTAAGGAGCTGCCGGGGAAATTAAATTAACTAGTACTATCTCTATCGCAATCCAAACGAATCGCTACTACCGTTATTATGATTCGTTTGCAAGTAAACCGTCAACAATGCCACCAGCAACGCTACCAAACAGTCATTGATTGTTCGTATCTATTCTGCACTCTGTCGAAGGACACTTATCCATGCGCGTGGACCTCTCGGCGCGTACGACTTCTAGCTAATCGAGGCTTGTGCTGAGCATGGCATCGCACCGAATCGCACTAGTCAAGTATCAAGCCGTATTCGGTATACAGCATAGGACGCCGATTGCGCGCGGAAGTCAAACCGAGCAAGCTGAATTAGCTATTATCAGTGAACACACGAAGGCCGAAACGGGCTGACGAACCGAGACGAATCAGCACGACCGCAAAGGAGCATAAAACGCACACAGACAAACTGTATACTACTCAGGTCTACTACTGTAACGAGGTGTTGAATAATGACTCGTTGAATAGTCTTGTACAATTCTTTACGACTCTATATCTCCACAGCCTAGCTGTTGCTCTCCGCAAAAACCGACTGGTTAGCTGGTTTAATGATATCTTGCTGAGTAGTTATCGAGAACGAGGAGTCATACCACTGCAAAGACGATAGCACGACTATTAAGGACCCAACGTAGTTGTCGACGATACTCTGGTGAAGTCCGAAGGAAAACCTCGCAAGCTTAGTCAAATTATTTCTGCGAAGTTTTCGCCTTCTCTTTTCGGCTTTTGATGGCAATGGCAGGAACGAAAAGTCAGTTGTTCTCATTCACTTTACAAAGGGCCTTGCGGCGGCGGCGGCGACGACGACGACGACGACGACAACTGCAATACTTCGGCCAGAAAGCGATAATAGCGCTATTTCTGAAGTTAGAATTGGCGCCATTTCTTTTCTAGCTTCATTCATCTTCAATGCCTTTAACCGTCAACGTACTCACTGCCTGCGTCGAATTGTTTTCCTTTATTACGACGATACCACCACTCGCTATGATAGTTTCTGCACAACTCAACTAGAAGTTCACAGTTTCGAGACGAAATTTGCACTCCGTTGCGGCATGGACAGTCAATGCCATTAACATTCCCATATTGTCGGTAGTAACGTTAAGTTTGTTACCAATAAAAATAACGTTCACAGCCGCAACAAAAGCGCCATACGATAGCATTTCGACCGTTAATGCCCAATTCGTACCGCCACAGTGAACCGGCATCAGCCAGCGCAGACGCAAGCAACAGGACAAACATATGAATAGCAGGCGCTAACTAATGCGTTCTGTATGCGCAAATCTCCAGTGGCAAAACCGAAGAGTAGAGGCTGCAACTACTCTAAAACTGATATTACTAATAGCAAATGTAATTATACGACGAAATGTCTCGAGAAGCTCGTCTGTAGTGTTCCCCTTTAATTATCTCGATCGTGTTGCCTTTTGTGTTGTCATGTCGGGTGCATTGTATTCGCGTCTCTTCAGTCATCAGTCGGTCATCTTTCGATCCTTATTGCTCCTTGTCGTTGGCCGATGATCGACCAGCATTCAACGTGATGAGACAAAACGGCCGCAAAACAGCGCTTTGAGGAGACATCGAAGGCTATAACATTGAACGGCTATGTTTCAATAATGATCATACACATTGTTTTGGGACAACAGTTAACCTACCAGATGCTAATCACCTTTGGGTTATGTATGGCTGTGGTGTAAAATGCGGACATAGGAAAGCTCCATCGGCGATAGCGAAGATAGCGATTGATTTCGGCAATCGGTCTAAATATGCTCGAGAGTTTTATTGTACCAACCTTCAACCTGTCGATGGATCGGTCTGTTAATGACTGTCAGTCGACGTTTTATCAATCCGTCACATTTACAATCTTCGCGAAGTGGATAGCAGCAAACGTGGTTTTAAAACAGGTTGGTTGATCTGCCTAATTGCTTGATTCAACTTTATTTTCTTGTCTAATTCTTTCGTCGTGCTTTCTTATCGATACCTTTACCGTTCGGTCTGATCCGAGCACATTCTGTTCACCAAGCCCACGGGCACTCATGTAGCAGCCCACTTGATTGCCGTTAATAGTAAACTAGTAAGATGTGAAAATTAAGCAGACAGTGCATCTTGAATAATAATCTCTCTCTGAAAATCCTGATAATCTCGCTGTAACTTTTATCTTGACAGATATAGTTTGAGGCGCCGACTTGCATCGATAATGAAAATTTAGTGAGTGATATATACATCAACTATATATAATAGCTGTTTCAAAATGAACTCAGACTAAAACTCTGACCCTTAGAAATCACTCGTGGGAGGAAAAGGCAAACTTATGCGCACTTACTCTCTGACGTTATACTAAAAGCAACAGACGCGGATACGACTTCGTACAATCCTGTCGTACACATAAGATCAATCTAGTTATCGATTCGTCGGCGTTAACGGACTAATGGTGCTCATGGGTGCTCTGATTAGGTAAAATCAGTATACACGAATGGGGTAATGCGTGACCTTATCGGCACGGAATTGGAATGGTAGGATATTTACGGTACGTGGACTATTTGCCGGCATCACTAGTAACTGGTTAATAAAGCAAGTTAACGTTGAAGACTTTAACAAACTATTATCTCTCTCAGTCGTTTCTCTCATTGCGCCATTACAGAGTGAACGTAAGATCCTGGTTGCTAGATACTCGCGTCATTTCCTGACTGGCCGACTTCTTAAGGCTGGACACATTTTGTCTAAATCACGGTACCGTCAGAAAGACAATATTAGCCATTTTTCTATATCTTCAAAATAACTTGACTAAAAGTCGTCTTCGAAGAAACGATGAATTTATTTTGACTCTAATAGCGAAAACTCAAAATGCCGACGACTCTGCTCCTCTACTTAGAACTATCACTATTTTTCACCATTCCGGCCCGAAGTCCTGTTCTTCGCGGCAAATTCGATTACTACACTTCGCTTAAAGAAGGCACAAACGCTGCAGTATATTTAAATGACTCTCCCATAGTGTAGTCTCGTTGAAGATTTCACGCCGTGCACAGTACAGACCCCATTCAAAGACTCGGGATTCTCTGCAACTCTGCTGATCGCCTCAGAGTGTCATTCCGACCCGAACCATCGCGCAAATGTCAGAATGCGATAAACACAAACGCAACGAATGATCGCCTTACTCTCTCTGCTCATATCACTAACTAGTTTTTAGCCGAAGTCGCTTTCACAGAAATACAGCTGTCACTGCAGCTACCCTCACACTTTTCTAACGCAAAAGCGCGTCAAACGCCTTTGACGTCGCTTAATCTTTGGTGAGAGGTCGTCCCCGAAACTGGCGCACGCCTACGGCAATTTCTGACGTCTGACCTAGCTTGATCATCAGCCAACGGCCGCGGACATTATTAGCGTTATGATGGCTGTTTCTGTCACTGCCGTTGTCATCAGCAGTCCTGAGCGGCAGCTCCAAGACAGCTAGAGCGATAGCTTAACAGGGTTGCAAAGATGGTCCGCTTGCAGCTAAACAACACGTGACGAGATGTGGGTGTGGGTTCGAAAGCGGGTGTAGACACACACAGTTCGTACTGTGCTGGAAGAGCCGTTTGGCACAGTGATACTAAGAACGTAAAACTTGAAACATTCATTTATGATAACCAGACAGGTATTGAGAGAAAACCTCTTGTCTCTCAACGCCACTGTTTACCAGCGTTGCGTAACTAGCAAACGCTATAATAACGAAATGCAACCAGCTCTTTTGTGCAGATGACACTGTTGCCTTGCCGCCAAAGGGCTTTCGCCTCTCATCGCACGAATTGCAAAACCACGATATAACATTGTATTAGCAAAATTCCATAGACGCACCCACGCGCATCCAAGCCAACGCTAACGCTTAACTACCTGTTCAAATTTTCCGACACGCAGTTCAACAGTGGTCATTTAATAATTATAGCTTTTTCACAGTAGCCGTGGACTGAAACGATGCTAAATGTGACGTCAACTTGCGGACAAAACAAACACAGACCGCCAAACGGGCCGACAGAAACGCGTCGCTAGCGACTGCCGATGAAGCAATCGAAGTACCACTCACCATTTACCCGTTGATTGTACCGGGCACGATACCGTTTAGCGAGCGAAGATTGATGTTGAACAAAAAGTTGCGAGTTTCAAAATAGTCTCGATACGGTTGTTGTTGTTGTTGTTGTTGTTGTTTTGATGATGATGATGAGGACGCTGAAGGTAAAAATAATGATCACCAATGTTTCTCCTTAGTTTATTGAATGTCTGAATCTTACAGTGTGCATTTATTAGTTACGATAAACCTTCTCTAGCTCCGGCTCTTTATATTACTGTTATCTGTACTGCATTTTATTGCTACATTCAAAGTTGATTTCATCTTTTCCGTCGCTAACATCAACAGTGATAAGCGAGCGGGCGATTTAACGTTATCACCAACGAATATCTCTTAAAGCAGCCAACGCACAACGGTCTTTTCCTTGAAATTGATCCGTGAAATGCGCGCGGATCAATAAATCGTGTGTCGTATATAATTAACCTCGTTAAAAGTCCCCCAAAGTACACCTGGAACGTTGCTGGTTAACAGGCGCGCGAGTTCATCATGAACTGATAAAACAGTTACACTGTGAACGTAAAGAACAACGAATCGTGTTGAATTTATTTGCACTTCTCTTCTTCGAAAACTGAATACGTTCAACGCAACTGATTTCGCGGACATGCTCATCTTATATTACAACTATTGATGAAGGCCTAGTCACGTAAACAAATCCTCATTTTTTCAGCATACTCTATCTATGTTACCGGCAGTCGCACCTCCTTTCTTCATCAAGCGTGTACCAGGTCTACTTAGACTTCGTACATCCGTGATTTGCGTGTTCTTCACTGTATGCAGTACTCGAACAGATTTATGTCAAAAAGCTAGCCATGTATATAGTTAGTTAGACTAATTCCGAGCAAATCTGGCAGTCTCTCGTAACGTTCTGCCTCAAAACGGAGACGACATCCTCGTTCTTGGCATACCAGCCCTGATTATCATCGTTCCGTTGCGTAAGACCCTCAGACGCGCCCATAAACATCTGTCTGTCCGCGTGCACTCTTCAACTCTATAGTGCTTCAGTAGCTGCATTTTTTTGGGTAAAGATAATTTGCCCTGTAAGCGCCGGATATCAGCTGGAAGCTTCGGAAGTACCTGGCGTCTAGCATCAAGGCAACGGAAGGGACGGGGGAGGCGTAAGCGAACGGGAAGTAGCTTTCTATAACAGTCCGTGGAAAGCCATAGTAGTTAGAAAAACACGAGAAAGAAGACAGATGCTAAACAGAAAAGTCCGGAAAAGTCATTGCTTTAGTAGATAGCGATTAGATACAAGACGAACTTAGTGTCGCTGTAGTTTTTCAGTTGGTCGATAAATTCCAGTTAGAAGTGCGAACGTTTCAAGAGCACCGCCCCGTATCCGCTAAGATGTGTTTTATATTCAGGAAGCGGGAACAGTGGGGTTTTTAATCCACCTCACTGACATTAAAATCCTTTTAAAATTATCTTTAAAATGTGAACAACCTAAAGTTGAAAGATCCGATTTGATTAGATTAGAAAGATCTGCATACGATCAGTTTTAAAGATGGACATTCCTGTAAATAGGCTTCGTTCAAAAGAGCCTCTCTGCGCTACAATTTTCCCAACATCCAGTGTATATATATATAACTGATAAGTGGCTTTCTAATACAAATAGAGGCTAATACGCTTTTGAGAACAGATGTCGACAACGACACTAAAAGGTAGTAGCTAGCTTGAAAACAGACAAAATACCATCCGTTTATGGCCGAAACGAATGACTGATTGTGTTGATGAATAATTGACGAAGAACTAATGATAGAATACATCTCAGAACACTACCAGTCCTCGTGAGCATCATCGTGGCACGATTTTATTCTAGCTTTGAGCCGTAAGATTCTCGTCAAGTGACATTATAACTCAGTCTAGGAAGACACGCAAGCTTGGCAAATCCGCTTTTCTAATCTTTGTAACAACTTACTTTTACTGTTGCATTACTTTCTATCGTCGTTCGATCGGTACAGATGTTCAACAACAATTTCTATTATATTAAAGCTATCTTAAAATAGATCACAATATGTTACAATACACTGTTTTATGATTTAAGAATATTGACTTTCCTCTGTACTAGCAAGATAACCATTGTCTTTTATGGCCATGAACAGGTTAATTGGACACTGAGATAATCGTTTCGCAGTGAAAATTGAGTAGCAAAAACAGCGCTGTTTTTTTTCGTAACAAACAAACAAACAAAAAAATTCGGATAGAATAGATCATAGAGCCCATTAGCGCCATTTCGTCTACTGTTTGCGGGGAACGATACCTTACTGTGTAATCAATACGATCAAAGCTCAATGATTATTATAAAAAAATAACAGTCAGCTAACTACATACAGTTCTCATAGGGATCTGTCCCTTGGTTATACGCGAGTAAATAAAATACCTGCCAATAAACTATCATCTCGCCTTGCGTTACGTCCTGCAACTATTATACGATTTTGATAAGAACTAATGATGTGCGCCGTATTAATGATGACTTTATTCTTGCGACAATCATAACTTTCCATTTTGACCCGGTAGGGCTGGCAGATCTGGCCCACTAGCAACAATATTCTTTGCACTGTGGCTTTAACATCGTGGCAATATGATTGCTACAACTATAGAGATAACATATTAAAATCTAATCAAAATAGGAACAGGGTGTCGCTAAAGGAATTTAATTAAAATAACTACTAACTATAAAGACCTCAGTAATACAGCACAGATACACTTATATTGTAAGGCAAGAGCTCGATGCTGATTCAGGCACCTGAAAAAGGTAGGTTCAGGTCTGTCATGCCCATTCTATGCAATATATATATATATATAATTTATTTTAATAAACAAAAGTTAAACATTTTTAAATAAGAAAAGTTAGACATTTTTTTTATAACGAAATATTACAATTAGTGTTCGGTAGAGTTAATTTTTAAAAAAGAGTTGGCCATAATGAGCAAGAATTGCAACATGTCATGTTCAGACTCATGTGAATTTAATGGCTGCTATAAGCAAAAATAGCTTTTAAGCATCTTGCCTGGCCGTCGCTCTGCTTGGAGTGCTTCACAACTTTCAATTCTGAAACCCATTTGAACACTTCTATAATATTACAGAAATCGTGAGTAGTGCTAGCTCAGTATCAATATAATGAGTATACTTCTATGGATGTATAGCTACACAATATTGAACATACGTACATCTAATTATTGATAAAATTTACCTTTGGCATCTCACGTACGCCGAATGTATGCCGATATTTGCAGAATATGAATCGGCAGTTCGAAACGCTCAATTAGCAACCGGCGATATCCACGCCATAGAAACTGCTACCGAATTTTTCGACACTTAGCAGCATCCAATAACTACTCTGTGGGTAGATCAGTACTAAAAATAAATGCTTCAAGTCTGGTACTGTTATGGTCAAGTATTGCTTCGGGCAATTTTTTCTTTCCAGCGCGACGAAATCAACGAGGTTTCGAACCTGATAGTAAATGTCTATATCCCGTAAGGAAACCACCAAAGCCCTGTGTAGAATAGACATCAGCAAGTCAGCTTAGAGGAATCCTAACACAGTATACATTACGTAAATGTTGTCCGGAAACACCTCGTGACTGACTGGCGCTCACCCCTCTGCGAGCAAATTATCCCGCGAGGATATATGCGAGGAAACTCAATCCCATAATATGTCCATATATTTAATTTTTTGCATTAGTACTAGTATCTTACTATATAACAATGGTAGAGATGCTAAAAGAATCACTCCTTTGTGAGCGATTTTTTTTGTGGTTTTCTGCCACAGCCAGCCTAAACGCTTTGGCGATTTCAGTACATCTGTATACGAAATTGCTTTAGCACAAGGCAACTACTTCTTGTATCAAAAATGGTAAACATTGACTCCTCCTTTAACGAAAACGAGTGCAATACACACAGGTCCAAATGAAACAATAATGAATGAACAAATGAAACGTTGCAGATGTCGATTTACTTTTGTGCGCAATGCCATCTAAAATCGTTGTTCTAATAATTTTCATCTGGTCCATTGATGGCGTTAAAAATGCACGAAATAATAATCAAAAACATTCATTGCACCGTTCCTTGGTACAAATTAGTAAATCTTGTGAACCGACTATCACCAAGTAAACTATTTTAGGCTGTTGACACTATAAATCGGCTTGTTTCCTCATTAAGGCATTAACAACTTGTAGCGCACGTTACGACTCTTTTTCTATCTTTTGGAATACGTTGCCGCTGCCGATGCTTTCCGATATACACAAGGTAATGTCAACATTTTCATACGGCTGACGTCTTGTACCCAGACGGCGCTGCCAAGTTGTCGAAGTGCCACAATTACCTCAAATTTTGGATTGGTTTACCGTCTATTGCCAGTAAGCATTTACCTCACATAGTCACCTTACTTTAGCAATACGTTTCAGAGTATGTGGCTGCCACATCTTGCTGCGCATGCGTTGAGTGGCAATATTAGCAACCGCGTCGAGCTTAAATTCTGCGCAAACTCAAAAAACGACGACTATAACGTGACACGATCGTAAAGCTCGCACACGCACATAACCAATGGGCCCAATAGATCTCAAATCTTTTGGAGCGCCAGATCGCCAACAGAGCTGATCACGTTACTGAAGTTAAGCGACGCAGGCAGAATTTGTATAGAAGTCCGAAGTTAAGTAGCGAGTATTGTTTGCATCGGTTGCATAACAACAAATGAAATTCATAACATAACTCAGACAATGGAAACCTACTCAAAAACGCGACGCAACATTTGATCAGTTCGGCGCTGATTGGCGTCAAATTGATCAAATGCTGATTGGCCGGTGAATTCGTTGATCATTGGGACACGCAAACCTATGCTAGAACAAGTGGTAGATAAGATATCACGGCGAAAATATATTCAAGAGGGTAGAACATATACCTATGTATTATAAATACTGTAAGCTGTGTGTAAACTGTGCTAAAGGGTGGAGCTGGACTAATGGGTCGAAATGATTGGGCCCTTGGGAAGGCAGAGATCGTCTTTCGCTTTATCTTGTCCCTCCTCTTCCTCGAAAAAAAATCTGCGTACTCCCGACTCCCTCCAACGCTTTGGATTGCTTGTATATACGCTGAAAGTTGCGTGCAAAATTACTTTGAGAACAAAAGACTTAATCTTAGCCAGTGTTTGCTACGTCAAGGCAAGCGATCTGTCAGAACCTCGTTAACGCTGATGCATTTCTTTTCAACACCGACGTCTGAACCGTCCGCTAGCGATTATTATCGATCAATGCTTTTCGAGTCTCTAGTAGTTATATAAAAACGTTACAAACACGCATCAGGTGATTGTTAGCGCCTTACGGTTAGGTAAAGGCTCAGTCAAAGCGAAAAAAATCGACTATTAAACACACTAACTGTTCACAATATATTCAATATACAGTGAACTCTAATATTGGTTTGCCGCTCAAGTATGATTAATGGCGTTGGGTGTGAGTGATTGCCTGATTGAAAGTCTTAGATTAGGGATATCCAAGGGGTATGCCATTTGCCATGTTCTGTACTCAAGCATCTTTGGCGTATAAATTAAAATCGCTACTTCAGATAATGGCTTTCAGCGATTGTTTGAAGTTTTAATTGTCTATATAAGCTTGATTTACGTTATTACGATTCCAGCTGCCGTGGGCCACCTTAGGCAAACAGTTTTACTTCTAAGCTTTGCTACATCTACCCAGTGTTTTAAGTTTGTACTGCGTATAATTTTAAAGTCAAAATAATCATAGGATCAACCGCCTGCTTTCCGGAAAGCTATTTGAAAACGTTAATAACTCTTCAACATTTAACTAGACGTCGCCCATTGAAAATGTGACGCTGGGAAATATTCATCGAAACTCAATATGAGAGACCGGCAAAGCCCAAGGACTCTTCAGATTGCATCACCTTGGACATCCTACAACTTCTACATAATTTTCTTGTTAGTACTATTCAAGTTAACAGTAGAGTAACCGAACAAGGGCTTAGTGAAGGCACAATGAACACACCTCGAAACGCGTGTAGGACAGCCCCTTTGTCAGAACACTACCAGGACGCAATTGCCACTTTTCCCTAGATACCCTTACGGTCTTCCGATTAGTAAGCCCGTTACCACTACAGCGTCGCATCGAGAACAACGACTTCTCCAGGGATCGAAAAGAATCGTCGACTAGCTAACCTCTACTTATCAATTACGCAGGATACCTTCACCTTTATCGACATAAATATTCCACTGAGAAGTTTTAGATAAAGTTCAATATCAGTTTAAGCAAATAAATACCTTTGCAAAGTTCTATGGGCAATAATATTATTCAGGCAATTACATAAATATTGCGTTAATATTCATCTGAAAGGAAGTCGATCTATATAATACTAAGAGCATTTAAAAAATCAGCAAGCTTAAAATATTTTGATTGAATATAAACTTTTAGCACATATATTTGAAAAACACTTGCCAACATTACAAAAAAAGACATTTCTTAATTTTACTTACACAATTCTATAAAAAAGAATAGATGAAAACGATTTGCAAAAACTGTCCTCTACTCAAAGGTGAGGAAGCAACAGTAATCTAGTACAATGTTGTATGAGTCAAAATCCTTGAAAACATCGCGATGGATGCTGGGGGCAGTGTCATCACCCTGAATCCAAATATTTTAGCTCGACATATATGAACTCGGTAAAGTATCTTCTTCATGAACAACGGCTCAGTGGGCCATCGCTGGATTTTTGCTGAAGAGTATAATCCTCATAGCTAGCCCCAAGCTGCCCAAAGCTTTTTCTTAAACCTTGTGACGGTTTTGTGCCGGTAACTGTTTAAGGTAGAGAGATCAGCCTTACCTTTATGTAAAATTATGATTGGAAGTATTTTATATCGAAACCAAACAATAGTACCTCTGTAATCGGGACCGTTAAATCTAGACATCCTTTTAACGGTAGCATGTATTATATCTTTCTCATCGATGTATTTTCATCGGTTAGTTAGAGTGTCTAGTTTCGCATTTGAATCAGAAAGCTACTTTTTATAATTTAAAGGAATTAACAAGCTATCCTCTAGCCTATAAATTTATAGAGAACTAAAGATTTTATTCTTTTCTTTTTCCAAGCAAATCTCCGATGTTTGTCTTTTCAGCATTCGGCTTCGAAGAAAATTATCTGAAGCGAGTCTCGATGCCTACACATCTTCCAATCCGACATCTCACCGGTTATCTCGCCGTATACGTGATGATGGCACGAAAATTCGACTTTAGTCAAAAATTCAGTGACTTCAATCGTATCAAATGCAGTATCAAAAGCTGGCAAATAAATGGATAGTCACACACAATTTAGACACGAACTCGTTTCGAAACGAGTGACATAATGAAGTAATCAATAAAGACTGGAAGTATACGAAAAGCGAAAAAAAGATTAATAATTTTGTTTCTACGCAACATATGACCGTCAAAGACCATACAGCAGACAGCGAGAAAATCTTGAGTGCCAACCAAAACACTGCTGTCAGACTGCTGTCAAACCTAAACAAATAGGATATTTTGGGAGGTTGACAACTGTTTCTCTATAAAATCAGGACCATTACTGATATCCCAACGCAATTGTAATTATGCATTCATTACCATGAAAATATCTTGCGATTAGCCTGATGTGTCAGTAAACATTTGAAGACGCCTATAGATATTAGTCAAATAGATTGTAGATCAAATAGCGAAGCTAATCTGTCTAGCTTGTTGAACTCGTCGAGCACACGTACTTCGTGCACATGCACGTACACATGCATTTACATTCAACAGTAAAACTTCGCCACGCAGCGCACGTAACTTACCAACTGTATATGATGAACAATTCCGTGTAGGTAAATATCCAGTGCTAATGGGGTTCAAACTCAAATCACTGCCGATTTTTTGTACAGCTTGATCGATTTGATATGTTATGACGGACTTCGTTGCAATAGCAGCAGCCTTTCTGATGACGACATTTGCATCTGTTGGGCTCTCCGAAACCTTCATTTCTCTGAACTTTTCATCCCTTTGCTACATCGGCATTATTACCTTACGGAAATGACCATTAGAGGACTGTCGAAATTATTTTTTTCCTACATATTGTCGGTTTCCGAGAAGTCCAATGATTGAGCTTTCTTTTCACTGAATAAAACGAACTTCAATAATATTTATTAAAAAATAGTTTAGGTTAATAGGCGAAATGAAGTTGTAAAGGACTTGCGCAGAGGACAGGTTAGTGTTGGCACACCCGCTTGCCTCATAATGAACTGTGTAGAATGGGCTACGCAACGTTTGCTTGTGTTTTTATTCGATTCGCTGCCTAAGTTACCGAATCCATTAGTTTGCAATGCAAATCCAGTTTGGGCGAAAGTTCTAATTGAGAACAGCAAAAACGAATTCTACTGCGGAAGAACGTGCTGCTCGAACAGCTGAGTACTTGCTGTCGACAAGCATGTTCTTAAATAGAAAACTTATTTTGTTTGGTATCGTTTCATAAATATGAAATAATAATAGTCTCCCTAACACATTATTATCAACATTTTTAGAAATCTATCATCTAAATATGTATTTTCCTCAGAGATTGCATAGTAGACAAAGTTAACGGCATTGGAAATACGACTAATGTACTAAAGTAGAGCACACTACAGACAATATCATGGACAAATGATATTACGGTATCTTACGGTAGCTATAATTGGACATCATATTATCTATACGCAAATCTATCATGTAGTTACCACAAGAAAAACGCACCCTTGCCTGGAACCAGATAAACTTGTACGTTTATTTATTTACGACGCTCTCATGCACATTCGCACATTCTGTCCAGACAAAATGCCTCTATCCGCTTAGGTAAGTCGAACATTCGTTCACACGAGTGATAATAAGATGGTGATGTGAGGAAGAACCTTAGCAAAAAAACGGACGTCTCCGCCCTTGCCCAAAGAACGGCCCCGGGAATCCCATACATATCTCAAATTATGAATGAACAAGCA
>NW_019214093.1:0-78118 GCF_002532875.2 Varroa jacobsoni
ATATCTGTGCAAAATTATGTGTTAAAAAACTGCTTTCTTAATTACGAGTCGGCTTTGGTAAAAAGCATAGCGGTTATAGCATTTTTACAGCACTATTAACAATGCTATATAAATAGTCATTTTACTCATGATACGAAAATCTGCACCATCAATAGTGATGATTTTGCGTTGCATCCAGTCCATTGAACGCTCTCACCTTCTGCTTCAGTTACTATTTAAATATATGATTCGTTTTAATTGGCTAATCATCTGAAGCTCATCAGAGACAATGTACCACCCCAAAAGAGTCTACGCCAGAAATTGTTAGAATTTGTTATGCAGTGATGTACGAGTGAACTCTCCTTTCGGTCAAGCCAAACAAACGGGCTAATGCGACCCAACCATATACAAATTGGTGGCACAGCGAAAATCACTCGTTCGGTCGCTTCGAAAAGACTGCGCTGTTGACAGGGGGTCATTCGCGTGTTCACCGTTTCCACAAACACAAAATTCCCATACTTTTAATAGTTCTCTAGAAACATTTCTGGCGATGTCTGGTTGAAGCCTCGGTCTATAGGCTACTACAATTCCACCCATTCGACGGACTTCGACAAGCCATGCAGCTTTTGAAAAAGATACCGCAGTATATTCATGATGACTGCTTTAATTAGCTGGGTCTATTTTTTAGCGTGTCTTGAATGCGCTAACGTAAAAATACTCGATTTTTTAATTACGTACAAGCATAGCAGTACGATCAGTAGTGCACGCATAAAGAAAAATACGTAAGTCTACCTCATTACGGGTTGAGAGTAAGCAGAATATATAATAATATTAAACACGTCATTGGACAGTATGCAATACGTTGTGAACAAGCCAAGGCCAGAAATCGTCGATGAACATGGCTTTTTGTTCTATGCTGATATGATTTTTCTCATACTTCCATATATATTGTTCTATGATAACTAAATGCGGCGCCTAACTCAAGTTCAATGGCCCAAGTCTGTGAACCTCGCAGTTTCTGCGTTACTGAACCAATCAAGACATAACCCGGGTCATCATCGTATAAGTGCTTGTTTGATTATTAAGAAAGGGTTGAATTATTATGGTAACGAGTCGAATCTTTTGTGAGATCATCATACCAAAGCTAACAGTAATATTTATCTTTTTTTTGGAAGAATGTCAGGTGAAATAAAAGGTAGGATACTTCGAAATGTCGTTTCAGCATTTCCAAATGCTCAATGCGATTGATCATTAAGGGCGCCTTTTTGTTGTAAGGGTATAGTGGTTGTATCACAACCTAACCATAACTTCCTTGAGGGGTCCTCGTCGTTGCGTCGTTACCTCTAATGATAGTTGACCAATAGGTTGCCGACAAAGTTCGTATTCTTTAGTTCTTGTTATACAAGAAGTAAATACAACCGTGTTGGCTGATCGTGCTTTATACACATATATCTGTAGTAACGTAGCGGTCAGTTATCCGATTGACATTGAAGGCGCGTTTGTTTTTGCCAAAATCGAAGTTTGTCTAACCCGAACCTTGCCGTGCCCGCTGTTCTTACCCTGGACAATGCGAAACACCCAGAAAAAGGGAGTCGAGCTGTTCACAAGACTACCGTCAAAGTAGTATCTAACTACGCAGTTGGTCTGATTAGCTGATCGTTATTAGTCCTTGATCGAGGTGAAAGACCCGTCAACAAAAGAAACAGCAGGCAGACCTCCAGAAGCCTACAAAAGGGTCCTGTACAATCGGCTGAGTTCAGTTACTAAATGTAAGGTCGATGCCTCTTTTCTAACCAGAACAGGCTAAACGATTCCCAGGTATTTCAAAATTGCATTTTCCGGAGGTCATTGCTTCTAGATTATGCTTCCTATAGGGGCACATCTACCTAGATATTTATACATAACGTGAAGCGACTAAAAGTCAGAAAGTGCTTTTCACTATAAGTTTAGTGTTTAAACGGTTCTAGGGAGATAGAAGGTGAGACAGCTGCTTCCGTAGATACCGAAGGCGTTTTCTTCGAAGTAATGCCCATTTGGTCCTTTCTTCACGTAAAGAGATTCTATAAGTCATAACAGAAGCTTGATTGTGGCAAATTATGCCCCTATGCATGCTGGTGTTGACTAGGGTCAACTTCTACTTTTTGTTAAGTGTGACCTGTTAAATAACTTATTGTCTTATGTCGTAACAACGTCGCAGATTTTGCCACTGCTGTCGGCCATCAGTTCTAGCAGGCTCCTGGTACTAGTGGACTAGCCCTGCTCCTAGGAGTTGCTAGCACTAGCTCCCGGGAGTTGCTTTCTATGCCCCAGTAGCACCCGACTTGGCGTCTTCAGTTGCTCCCGGACGTCTGTCTGTGTTCCAGGAATTGAACCATCCAGTAGTTCCTATTTGTATCATCGCGTCAGCAGTCGTAAGCCACCTGCAAGGTTCTCATGCAACAGGTCATGCTCAAGGCCGGGCGCCTGGCCCTATGATCAAGGCCAATGGTCCGTGAATGCCTCGGGCAACAAGGAAACCTTTTTGAACAAAGAGTCCTTTGGTCAGGAACTAGTAGCGGAATACGCTACGAATGCTGGGAGAACGGTCATGCCCAGGGCTCAGAGGCTGGACATCACAACTAAATGTCGACCTCTGTCAACCAGAGCACTACATTTATTGGTGAAATGTGCTGCTACTGACATCACTGAGATGTTATACGTATAGTATTGATACTATAAGCCATTTTAGAAAGTGTTCAATACATTTTATACGTTATTGACTTTGGTTTAGTAAAAAATGGGGTTCTGATCTCCAATTGACCGTAGGGGATCTGTTTGTGAAACGTGCCATCGTTTACATTCGTTAGATATGGACGAGGTAGCTTTTTTTCGTTTATTCTAAAGTGGTTCTTTCATTAAGTTGGATCGATACAAAGCATAACAATGATAGGCAGTGCAAAGATTTGACGATAATAAATTTCAGTACTGCTTCGTTACAGGAAAGTGGTCTTTTCTAAGCGGGACAGGGAAGGCATTACTGTGTTAATGTACCTATCAGATATATCTCGCTTTTTTTATGCTTGAGCTGTTGTCTTGCAAGACAATATAATATTTAAGTAAAATTTGCTAATGTTTAAATAATAATTGCCAAATAAATAGCACGGTTTATGAATTTGTGATCCGTTACACATAGGCCACAAGACCGAGCTCAGTTAACGTATTTATAGGTATAGAGACCACACCATCAATTATGGGTCAATAATATATTCGATACCCTGGGGTAAAGCACGCCGCTGGAGAAAGATCCTCCATTTTCATATATCGTGCAAACTACGAAGGCTGACTAAATTGATTGAATCAATTGGAAATTACGCGTTAGGCCCCACTGGAGTGATGCAAGCGCAGCTATTCGAAATTATTGAGACTACTCAAATCGAAGCTATAATTAATCATCTGGACTGAAAGAAGTAGCCACTTCCAAGCTGCCCTGTTCTAGTACCTATTTGCAAAGTGTCCTACCTTCTTGTACGGTCCACAAAAAATGGCTTACAGGCGTTGGTCACGCGGCTCTGGTCCTGACGCACAGACTCTACGATAAAAATAATCGAGCTTCGACTCCCCCAGGCAGAGTAGAGAGACCAGAATTGCGCCATAGTTTTCTTCTCGAACCACAGAATTCTCCACGAAAAGATACGGTTTGCTTTTTTTTTATGGCACAGGCTTCCGATGCTCTTATGCTGCCATTACTACTCACACTTACAGAAAGCAATATAATCCACCGTTCTATATAAAACACATCTGTTTGATTCGTGAACAGTCACAGCATATATACATGCTCACTTAATCTACGATATACTTGCAATGTGACAAAACGTCTGAATAATAAAGATGAGGTCTAAATCGGATATGCAAGCAACCAATTGTAACATGCTAAGGCATACTTTTTTAGGTAAGGCAGAAAAGTCGATTGCTTATGTATGCTACTCTGAAGCTAGATTTATCTTTTACAAAAACAAAGATGGGTGTTACTGCGGCCATTCTACCCGCATAGCACAGAACTCGTTGACTGATACGGGAAAGTGTGTCTAGACTAGCAACTGAACTAATTTAGGACAGTGACCTACGGAAAAGTCTGCAATAAGACACGAAGAACCTGTCACGTTACCTTAACAAGTTTTATAACGTCTCTAGCATTCAAACACGAGTAGCAAACAGCTTTCATCGTGTCCTATGTCCAATAGTGCGCATGAGAGATTTCCTTACGTTCACTTAACAATTGTATGAACGTACGAAAACAATTTGTCATTCCCGTTGTCGTCACCCTTCGATTTGGTCGAATGTTGCTAAACTTTAGTAACACTGAGAAGTTGCGTGGATAGGAAATGTCAACCGCATTTAACTCAATTTCAAAGTTTAACGGAAAGAAAACCAGTGAGGCCCGAAAACGCAGCTGACCGCAACCGGTCTGTATCCAGTTCAAAACCTCGTAACTGATTGGCGTCGGAAATAAGGTACGCTTAATATATCTGATTAGTGTAGCTGTAAGACATCGACTCGCGATAATTCTTCAATATGGTAGCTTAATAGTCAAACTCTTATGGAAATATGTTTTAAACTCTATGACCAAAAGCTCGTTTAGAAACTGAAGTAGCTACTGCGTGAACTGATTACGGATATATTAACAACAAAAATGATCATAGTTATAATTAATATAATTACTATTAATGTTAGTCATCCTTTAGCGTTTCTAAGCTCAGAAAGGTCAAGTACGAGGCTGTGTAGGTTGACCTTATTCCGCAGTATCAGGAACAAGGTGAGATAATATTGAAGAAGCTTATTTTTTTTATGGGACTAAGCCAAACCCGTGATCCCATATGTGACATATGTTGACATAGCATCTATAGAAGACACCGAACTGACCGCGACAGCATGGCGAGAAATTTTCTATTTGTCGGCAGAATCACAGCAATATAAACAGGCGGAATACGTGATTTCCGTAGTGTAAATGTCGCGGAGTAGGAATTGACACAATAAGAAGAGGCTCAGCTGTTATAGTCTTCGCACCGTTGACCGAAAGTTGAAGGTTTATGCGTGCAATGGCATGAAGGCGTGCATATGGTGGAATAACAATCTGGCATAATTTGAACTTTGGGGGCTTTTTTCTTTGCACAACGACTTTACTTGGCTAATCGATAAACATTTACAGCATGGATTGGAATATCATAGTAGGCATCATCTTTAAATAATTTCAGCTGTCGAAGAAATCGCACTTCCTACCGATCCGCTTGATGGCAATCTAATTTCTAATATGTTTAATGAACGTCCCTACACAGCCCTTCTTCGGCGTGGAGTCCTAGCCCGCGCATTTCTTAATATGGCCCATAGATCCCTGCGCTTCTCCGAGCCTCCGCTATTAGAGAAGCCGAGAAATCGACGCGCTTCAGCCAAACATGGGTCGAGCGTGTACAGCTACGACCGAACGTCAACCAAAGTTTTTCTTCGATTTATTTTTCTGTAATGGGTCGTTACGGCGCTATCTGTGGAGTGAAAGCGCATAGCAACGTTGACGGGATCGAATGCAAATTGTACCAAGCACTACGGGAGTCAGCAGAACATTGATCCCGTCATTTGGTGTTACTTATTTAGTACGATGATACATGCGCCGCGTGTCGTCTTTAATGTAGTCTTTATAATGATAAGAGCTATATTGCCCCATCTGACAACATAGGAATGGAGACGTTTTCGGGTTCTGGCGAAAGACCATCAGATGGGTAAAACGACAGCGAAAAAAGATTAGACTGGAAACGGCGTGAGTTCCCAGCGCAGAATACAGCTGCGTGTAAGCTGAAGTATTGTGAGTAAACTGGGTACGTCTGGTAAAATGGGGTCGATGAGAGACAATATAAGAAACAAGTACATTCGTAATTATCGTTCTTGTGTGGGAAAGTCAACCCACCAATCAGTGTCCCTTTGCTGCCCATGATATAATTTTTTTGTTTTCTGTTCCATTCTGAACTATGCCAATGCGTTTTTTGGCTTTCAATCAAAATATGTATTACATATTTATTCTCATACGAACATTTGACAATCCTAAAGCACGCGCTATTAACTAAAGAGTAGTCGGCACGAGTTGTCCAAATGCACGAGTTCATTCATTATGATTAATGCACTAATCTTTCGTTGTGGGTCTCACTGCTTTCGTCACAATGGGGTCTAAAAATCCGATTCCCCAGTGTCAATCGACGCTAGGCAAAGGTCTTTTTTTGGCTTTCCTTGCGGCGTAGCCGCCTGTTGTACCAGTACGGCCAGTTCGGCAAGTCATTATGAACCGTGTTTCGCGAAAGCCACCCATCAGAGGGTTCCATTATCTGGCCTGGAAGGCTTCGATCATAATCACGGTGCCCAAGCAGCGAAGGATTAAGGCAGCAAGAAGCCAATGACGCTCATTATCAGAGCCCTGGCAGTACTTTACACTTCGGCGGATGCAGTAACCTCGCCCACCTAACTGATCGATTAGGAAGGATTTCAGAATTTGCATACGTGGTGCTTGGGGTTTAGGTCACGTTTCCAGAACTGATACGTAGCCCTCCGAAACCGCTGCCGTTGTCTTCTTTTCGCACTAATCTTATATTTTCGAAAAGCAGTAACCATAAACAGGTTCAGACTGCTCAAATACAAGGTCAGGGTCGGTGGTCGTAAAATCAATACCTGTCTACCATCTGCAATCCTTCTTTTCGGAGAACTTCAAGGAGAATTTCGCGAACAAGAAATTTGACAACGAAGTACTGACTAATCACGCAGTTGATTGCGCATGACCAGGAGACGCGACACGATTACTACGATAAGCATTATGAGACCTCTTCTGCCACGCATAATTTGAAAGTGTCACGAAAATGTAATTGCTTACGCTCGCCACGGGATCAGTAGTTATGATATTGTCATCTAATATTATAATAGGCTTAGCAATAAGACGTATTAATAAATATTTGCTTATAATATAATTGGTCTTCTATTTTGACTAGATAAAATTTGAATATCAACATGTTTTCAGTAATTCCTAGATTTCGAAGAAGGGAAGTACATACATGCATCGTCGGGCTTGTGGAAAGCTGGGTTCCTGTAAAGTGTATGCTAAAGCCTATGAAGGGCAAAATGATTGGCGATAGGCCTGTTCCGCCGGTTCGTCCTTTGTCAGTCGTTATTGCTAACCATACTCGAAACATCTCATCCTTTTTTCATCAATCTGCACGATTTTTTTCTCCTAGTTCCTAAGGTCCGCCTTGAGAGCTTCCCTTGCTAGGAACTCAAAGCGGCGGCGTAGATTTTCTGACAGTAGTGGCAAGTCAGCCTGGGCATATGCGCACTGATTTCAAGTCACTACGTGCAGTCCTAATGCTCTTTTGAGGAGAAAGGCTTTAACCTAAATGAGGCGTTCATATTTCTCCACTGTAAGATCGTTCTGAATTGTATGAATTACGTAGGTTGCTACCTTGTGGTCGAACACCCTGATGAACGGTTGCAAATAACAAGCGATAAAACGCTTTCTTGCATCTCTGGGCTACGTGCACAGTGGCACTTACGGAAACCAGTTCACATAGAGAAGAGGCGGCCTGGCGAGATACATGGTGTCAGTGACCATTGTCCTGTCTCTCCTTGTGAACTTCATTGTCTCCTTCTTGATCAGGTTTACGGTCAGTTCCGAATCTGCCACTGCTGCATGAAACGGGGCTAAAACTTACTGCGGCTGGAAATTATTCGACCCGTATATCATTAAGTTGTCTGCATGAAAAATGACTTCGGCTGATTTTTTCGACACTCCTATCGGTAACTATAATCCGAAGTAAGATGCGACCCTAAGCGAGTACGCATAACAGAGAGTTTTTTCGTTCTAATATCAGCAGAGAAAATTCCCGTAAGCTAATCATCTTGTCAGGCTTATTCTTCTTGACGTTGCCGGCCGAAGAATGTCGCAAGTAGAGGCGTTTTACGGCGAACAGGTCAGTGTGTAGTGTTTTTGCTGCGTAGACACGGCAGAAGTCGGCTGCCCAAGGGAAACTTCTGCCAATGCATTATTTGATAGGCGAACGGACAACATAGTGATAGTCTTTCTGATACGTACATTGCCTTCACTGTTCATGCTATTTTTTCGGGTCATTAATACGAAATTTCCTCTCTCTCATTAGGCGAGAAGTGTATTTCCAAGCGAACTGCAAAAACATATGGTTGACTTTTCCATTGACGCTTACATTCAGTAACATCCGGACACACATTACTCATCTACTTCAGCAATGAGAACTCCATTAGTCGCCGCTCCGTTAGCTTACGGGAACTAAACGGTAATCCGCAGTCATCTCGCAGGAACACACGCAGCTCTTTGTTTAAGTCAGCTCGTGATGATACACTACCATATAGAAACGGTACCAGACTTCATTTCGCTTCAGAAGTTCATCGGCTGTTTGAAGTCGCTATAAATTGGTGTTATTTTGCGTGGCGTGATATGACAGTTGTCTCGATTACGTAGATATGTAGTTACATCGACTTTTGACATCGCCCGATTTCAATCGTTTTCGCTTTTAATATCTAATATATAATAATAATGTTCTATGTTTATTTAACTAAGTAGTCACTTTGTTCTGTCGCATCGATGTCAGACGTTCTATATTAAAACATACATGAAAAACAACAGCTGTCAATTTCCATTAAAAATTCTGTTTTTTGAGATGCTTCAACTTTTTTATTTTAACAGTTAATCCACAGATATCTGTACTACAGTTACTTTTTACCATTGGTTAGACAGTTCCTGCACACTATGAGCCTACATAGGGACTAATGTTTTTGACTTTCGCTGGGTTGTGCCACGACTGAGTTGTGCCTGCCTAGATACTACATGAACCGGAGCGTTCTGATAAATTCGTTTCCTGATGTGACGCGTTTTGTCTTCTCATTGAGCTTCGAAATAATAATAATGGGGCATTGATTATAATGAACGATGTCCTACAGCTGAAAACATTTCGGCACCCGAAGAGTGAGGCGATGGAAGGCAAATAAATAGCATCAGCATTTAAAGAAAAGAGCTATTTAAATTTTCTCCAAGTGTTTTTGTAATCATGTTTCAATCATATAGATTTACTCTATTTTTTTTTTTTTTTTTGCCAGTTATCATAAAATCATTTGATCATGCCAGTAGGCTTTACTTACACTTGCGGCAGACGGCCTGTATCCATATATATATATATGTATATTGCAGGTTATTATCTGTGACATGGGTGTTTTCCGTGCCACGGTGGCTCTCATGCCTGCTATTAGGCACCGAATAACGAACACGATTGCAGACATCATTCTTAGCATTTTCCTTCTATGACATGAGCACTATCCGAAGACATTATAATACCGCAGGAGTTTTGTGCCGGCAGAATTACACCATACCAAGGCTCCAGATAAAACAAGAGTATGAAATCAATCAATTGCTTATAATGCATTGACTCGGAAGTATTTCGTAATTATCTTATATCACAACAGCTGGCCTGAGTATAATTATAACGAAAACGATTGAGCAAACTGAATGCTGTATTTCACGATATTATAACACGACACATCATCATTGCATCAATTCAGGGTAAAAACTTTACAGATACTCTAGAAAGCATGTAATATATAATCCTTCTTCATTATCTACAACCTAATGAAATAAGGAGATTAAAAATAGTTTATCCGTGGTCCAACGGAACAAACGTGTCACTGGCTGGCTGAATCTTCCTTTCTTTCTTCACTCAATACGACTCTAGAACGATATATATATATATATATGTATGTATAATCAATTCTTCCATATAACCAAATATTCTATACAACGTTACGAAGAATCGTTTTTTTTTTCGGGTGGCCTTGCGTCATATACATCTATTGAAATAGACACACACATTTGGCGCAATTTAAAAACTTCTAAAAAATGTTATTTGTCCGTGTCAGTTACTTAACAGCTTTTTGCCTGATATTGTTTCAGCGTATTTTTATCATCTATTTTGTAGCTGTTGCCTCAACGGTCCTCGGAACGACGATGCCATCGAGGAACGCGGAGAAAAGGACTCTGGCGGCTCCGCGTACTCCGGTCGCTGCGTATACCCTCAGACCAGCAAGTTTGGCGGCGCATGACGCATCCTCATACGACAAAGGCGCTTATCATGCCACGGCGTCCAAACTTCAACGAAGTTCCGCAGCAAGGAATCAAACACAATTATGCTTATTCGGCAAGCAATGTAAACAATGGATTTAAACGGGTCTGGCAAAATGTATAGGGGATACGCTTTGACGCTATGTGCAATTATGGTCTTCATACGAAAAGATACCTAAAAATCGATACTATATAATAAGTATAAGTGTCGGAGAACTACAGTGAAAACCCTAGTTCGATCTATTAGATCCGTTCGACAACTAGATCCTATATACAAATACCCATAAGATGCGATAGCTCGACCTATGTAAAAGGTGCATCTTGTGCAACGATACGGAAGATGCGTGTTTTCTATAGCATACTTGAGACCCTCAAATATGGCATAGAAGATGATGTCGTGTGATTCTAATATAATCATAATAAAGTGATAGTTGAAAAATCATTTACCACGATTTATTTTGACTGTTGCCAAGTTACAATAGTCTAACCCTGAAGCCTTCGTAAAATACGCTTATTAGAACATTTCACCTCATTTCTGAACTCGCCATCATATTTCGGTCAGTACTGAAGCATTGTCAAAGAGCTTATGAATATCCAGAGGTGTTCAAGGTTTGATACAAAGAAAAATATTAGACATTGAATACCGAGCTAGCATTGAGCTATAAGCTTTACGGCTGTACATATTTCTGGGTGGTAACAAATGCGTATCACATCTTGCCACAGTGTCGGTTGTTCTTGAATTTAGCAAAATGGCAAATGATGTTCAGGTAAACCCCTGCATCTCCCTTAGTTAATGGACTAAATAGCACTTCAATTTTCTTCTATTTACGAACAGTCAATTCATCTATACTAAGTTGATCAATAACTTGAGCGACTCGGCGTTTAGCTATATGCCACCTAAGCAACTCAAGTAGGCGGCTTGCAGTTCATCGTGCACTATCTTTGTGCCAAATATGCTTACTCTGCCTACTAAAGTTGTCTATGAAGTGCAATAGGGGCTAAGTGACGTATAGGTCGGCTTGCGTCGTTTTTCTTACCGCCATACCTTACACACCCAAAATCGACAACATCCTACCGGCTTATTTTAAAAAATAGAATATTAACACTTTAGCTTAATAGAAGTTCACTTTAATTGAAACAAATAATATTTTAAAGGTGTCTTCGCTCAAAAACTCTACTTCTTTCGATTAATAAAAAGTTTCTAACTTTATCGTTAAGTTGAGCTGTGTCATATTGCCGTTATTGTATCATAATTGCCGATATTCGTAATCGGCAAAAGCCGAGAGCTTAATGAGACACAATGTGAACATAGGAAGCATTCTATATTGTTGTTTAAGTGAAAATTTAAAGAAATGTTGATTTATATTTACCTAAATGTACCTAGTTGTTGAATGGACATTGAAGTTGTTGGGCTGTATTGCTTTTGGCGTTCTCTATTTACAGTAGTATCATATACTGTCAATAGACCCACTCGAGCGAGTAAACGAACCCAAATCACGGTTTCCAGAGATATTTCCGGATCTGGCCTGCTGTCACGTGATGTCGTATCATCAATAAACGTTTAAAGTCAACACATACGTTATGATAACGCCACCATCTGGATGATGGAAAAAGTGATACTTGTTCTCGTGGTAAAACCCGAAACCAATATGATCGTATCGCCATTGCAGAACAGAGAAGAGGGAATCGTGGAAACAGAGAGCTAATTGAAGCTCAATTTTCACTGTGAATATGACGATATGATAAGGTCTTTGAGGTGTCTAATTTTTTAATGAATATTTTTTCTTTTATTGAAGGATTGAGGAATAATTTAGGATAGTTTAATTACGTATATCAACAGAGTAATAATATGTTTCGTACGCAATTTTAGCACGTGTCATCTTTTACAGCGCGCCTTCATCGTATGTTCTATGACGGTGGCTTCGGTAGCCTCTGAACCCCCGTCGCCTCAACAAAAACAGAACTGAGATTATTGATAAGTTCTTTAGCTTCAGTGATTCCCGCGTCAGCAGAGTCCGCCAAACAGTATCAATCCGATTTTGACAAGGCAGCTTACCAAGCTACTTCACCTTTTGGTCAAGGTAGTGATCACAGTTATGGAATCCAGGTTACCAGAAACCTTGACCACAAAGGGTAATAAAGGTTCCGCTGCGCACGCTGCCGGAGCTGCTCACAGCGTGCACTCCCAAAGTTCTCAGGCTAGACACCATAATAAAAGTAAGCAAACGTTTTCAGCGCAAGAGCAAGCTATGGTGCTCTGCATCTTTTTAGAAGCATTATCTTTCACTTTATCTATAATATTTTTATGTTATTTGTGGATAAACGTTACCTATATGCTAAAGCGATACTGATCTGAACCACGTTGACTTGACAGCGTCTACCGCTACATAGCCCCTAGCTTATCAAAGAAATAGGGGATCGTTAAGTTCATTGGAATATTGAGAATATCAGCTTAACTTGGCATTTTTCTGCATACAATAGTTGAGGTTGCAAGAACATTCGGATGGTATCTGCAACATCATATATCAATCAACCGTAAAGCAAATTTTCCGCAATAACTGATGGCTACGAGAGCCCAGTTCGTTTTTGAAAAAGCGCTGTGTTATAAACGTTTGCCCGCTGTATAGATGTGCAGGCACTAGCATCGAAAAATCCAGGAATATTTAAACGTTGCGGATGACCCGAACTAGACATTAATTATGCTTGCAGACGACAGAGAGAGAGAATACAATTTTTTGCGACCGTCATAGAAAAGCAGTATTGTTGGCACTGGCGTTGGCGGGCGTGATTTTACATCATTGACGACATGTTTTCCTTAGAATGAAGCTTACGTGAATGAATACCAAGAAGATTCATCGGTTGTTCATTTGTCTTGCCCATCTGAAGCCGTAGGCAAAAAAAGAGGCGAGCAATATTAGAAGTATACAGGGCGCTGGTTCGTGTAATTTCTGCAAGCTCGTTGATATTGATTAATATATACAAGCAATTTTATTACGTTTTGAAATGCTAGCCCAGGTTTCTCTATTGGCAAGGCAAATTGCGCCGCTCGCTGCTTATTGCTACTACCCCATTGGCGTCAGTCGGTGACAAAAATGGATACGGTTTTAACACAGAAATCGTTAACTGTGCAATGGATAGTTGCCAATGTTTATCGATACGACCATTAGGAGAACAAAGGCCTGGTGGGCCTTTTAATAATAATTTTTATATTGCTGGTTAGATTCCGGCTTAACGGAACTTACTTTCGTACCAGCTTTTATTAGCGTTTATAATCAAGTATTAAATAGAATTCTTATCGTCGTCTTATCTTGCTTGCATCCTCTTTTGAGCAAAGTCTTGTTATTTTATGTATAGTTTCGCTGACAGGTTTTACAATAGCAATAAATCATAAATTAATAGCATAAGATAAATACTGAGAACACGAAGACCGCAAGCGAAAATGCATACGGCCAATGCGGAACTGTTTTCCCGCAGTCTACAAGTCACATGCTGAAACTTTTAGACTTATTATTAGTCACAATTCCATCCACACATTCTGATTCTTTATACGACGCTCACAATTAGTAACATCTTTATCTAGCACGATTAATAAGAAATAGCAAATCAAAATAAAAAAAATTTGAGAACAGGTCTGGTTATAGAAAACATGTCCGTCGAGCCGGATTCGAACCAGCGACCTAAGGATGGCTGCAATGCTCTACAGTCCTCCGCTCTACCAACTGAGCTATCGACGGCGCTGGCAAAGCCGCCTTTCCAAAGCGAAATCGCTTTTAAAAATAGTGATTTTTACACTATTATCTAGATTTAACAAATATATCAAGGTTATTTAGGCCAATTTTCTTCGGCTAAATGTGACTTTATGCAGACAGTACACAGATAGACGCAGGGTTGCGACCAGGTACCTTTAGCTGCGTCGCAATATTGTATAGTATCTGCATTAAAAACGCATCGAATTATATCCTGGCCTTTTTAGGGAATATTGGAAAATGCCTGTTTTATAGTATATTAAAATGTCATGTTCATATATCCGTCGACTGATACGAACGTAGAGCGTCGATTGTTGACATTATTTTTACTGTGAAAAAGATAACACTGTTTTCGCTGGGGCATTCGCTGATACATTCATTGTTATAATGACAACGATGCAAGCTTGAACTCAGGTCTCAAGCTGATAAAGGAAACGTGGTAAGATTAAGCCGTTCACGTTGAGAACCTGACATATCTAAATGCTGGAACGTGAATTTGGAACCTACTCGAAGACAAAATAATTTAGGCTAAAATCATTTTCAAAAGTCAAGTGTCAACAGTTCTATATATTAGCCCCGAATCTGTATAGGCACTGATCAGAGAGCTGGAATCTGAATGAAAGGGCTCCAGCTATGGTAACGGTTCAGGTGAAAGTAGAAACACGCATAGATCATGTTAAATGCTCGCCATTACCTAAATCGTGTGTCACAGCGAACATAGAACTACGCCGAGGTCGCTGTGGGAATGGATGTATACAAAGTGTACATAAACAAGGGCTTCAGAACACCACTCACATGCACACCGAAATACTAATATTGATATTTCGTTGTCATCAGTCGTAAACTGATGTCTCATCAAGGAAGTATGATGCCTCATCAATGTACGATTATAGTCATTTCTTTCTGCTACCTCAGATCACTTTACTCATTTTTTAAATACTAAAAGAACTTGATCTTCTATCCTTGGGAAAATTTTTTTTAACGATAAAGTTAAATATGAATAGCAGAAGCGGACCCACAAAATATTATTGCAATACTATAGACAATCATATCCGAACCTACAACTCGACACACAGAGACAATCATATCCTTAGCAAACTAGGTGCTCTGTTTACTTTTTACGATAAAAGATCACTTTATATTATAACGTAAATGATGAAAGTAAAATGAATTATTTCGTTTACTAAAAACCCGTATAGTCTTAAGTCAGACAGTGTACTACGCTACACTGCATTCACCTGTTATGCTCTATAATCTATGGTACTGAAAAAAGTTCTCTGTATGGACAGCCTAAGTAGACTTGGCTTGATTGTACCAGGCGTGAAATCTAGTGTCCTTAAAATAGGTATTCTTTTTATTTCTGCTAGTGATTTGTTCTTATTGAATCGCTTGGGCGCTCTTGGACACTCCAAGGACGACCGTTATCGTACGAAAGTCATTGGCTTATAAAAACCTGCACAAATTGAAGGAATATAAGGCAGGAAGTACCTTACATCTCCTTACATGCTCTCAAAGATGAAGCACATTTTGCTGTTTTTTGACATTTACCGTAACCTGAAACATCAAATTATTATAGGTCCTGCGAGGAAGCAAATGATGTCTTCTATAAAAGGCAAAGTGCAGCCAATTCCGGAGGACATATATGAGGGTTGTTAGGTTATCAGGTCGAGCGTATGGACCGATGTATAATGATGATAAATGCCGCTAAACCTGCCACCACCGTCAACATCAGCAACGAGGACAGAAGAAAAGGTAATTTCTAGAGCCTACAGCTACGGTAATCTTTATTTTTAACAATGCCGCACTTACTGCTAGTTTTCTGGCTTCATGAAATCAGATGATGCAGTTTACAGCCGGATCAATCAAGATGAAAGTCAAGGCCATCATCGTTGTCTATTGACAAATCAGCTTAAATTCGTCCGTTTAGTTCCGCCATTGCTACGGACTGAGAAACGCAGCTACCATATGGAACGTCTTGGAACCGTTTAGAACCGACATATTATATATGGGACATTTCTATGGTTATATACACGGAGCTAGGATATATATATATAAATTAATATAGCCAGAAATAAAGATGACTTATTGTTAGATATGCATTATTAACCACGTTCATAGGCCTTCTCTGCTGTATAAAATACAAAGAACATTCGATGAAACATAGACGGTTGCCCTTGGTGAACTGTATTAGAAATATGTGCGTGTATATGAGAAAAACGTTTGATTACGTTTTGAGAAAGTATATTGATTAGAAATAGATGGAGACAACCTCAACTAACAGAATATTATTTATAATTTTTAGGACACAAATCTTATAGTTCATTGGTAATATAGAGTGGCTTGACCTAGCACCTAAAAAGGTCATAAGCAATTGTAGGCGACAGTGGTACTAAAAGTTTGTTTTTTATCAACACGTATGTCACATGTTGTTTCCATCAGAGTTCCGAGTTAAAGTCATACTCGAATTTTCGAGATGGCGTGGTTTGGGACTAACACGCATCTCTTCCCATAGTAACCATGAACATACAGTCATTACTGATTTAAATTCTTATATCTTAATTCTGATTAAATTCAGAGTGCCGTCATAACACATGGTTTCAATACTATTAAATACGTCTGTTAAAGAAACCCACAGATAAGGCCAGTTAGATCTACCTGACTAGACCTTCCAATGGGACAAGTCCTATGCAACATTGAGAAGCTGACTTCGAAGATTTGTTCATATATAAGAGGTGCCCATAGACCTTAAACGGGAGCTGAACGAAAATATGTTGTTCCAATAACGTTATATGTAGTACTATAAGGCATTTAACAAATATGCGTAAACTAGCAGGTCGATCAATGGTATCGTCAAATTGAGATACATTGGCTGTTTTGACCATGCACCTGACACGATCGGCATTATTGCGGCTCGTGGAGTTGTCGAGGCAAAAATTAAAAGCTGAACAGGATGAAAAATGTCCATACCTCGGATAGGACAGTCAGAATGTCGGCAAACTAAGCGCAGTTACAGTTTTTTCTAAATTATTCCAGATAAGCTCTGAATTTGTGCATTCGACGGTATACTATGGCAGCGCACGTGACCTTATTGTAACGTAAGAAAGTGTATCATAATTAGGCAGTATTGAATGATTTTAGGATTGTGTAGAAGCTGTACGACGTGTTCAATCATGAATATATGTTTTCCAGGTTAGAAGTTAAAAAGCGGATTACTAGGCGCCACCTGTTTTTTTTTTGTTAGCATTTTCTTGATCTCGTTGTGATTACGAAGTTATCTTTCAAACAAGTTTTACTTTGCTCATCGTGTGCGTTACGAAAGGAGCGTCCGCTGAATAAGCGGAAGGAAATGGCGCGAAGAAGTGAAGCTTCATTATGTCTCTCGTACTGTGCCGATTGAGATTTCAACCTTAAAATAGCACTAGTTGAAGCATCTACCTGGCATATAGGTCTGCGTTTGTTGTGATTGTAATAATAGATGCGTAATATAAACTTAGTTGGTTATAAAAATATTGAAAATATCAACAGCGGGTTGTTGATAGCGGCGTGATAATGTTTCCAGTAAGGTCAGCATCTTATACGTGCTACACAACTGATTATCAAGAACATAGCAAAAAATCATAAGAGACAAATATTGAGAACACGAAGAAAGTAATCAAAAATGCATAACGCCAATGCACAAACGTCTTCCTGTGCTCTTTAAATCATTTGCTGACACTTTCGGGCTCATTATTAGTCACAATTTTATCCATATATTCTATTTCTTATACGGCGCTCACAATTAGTAGCATCTTTTTTTAATTTCATCATTCATTGAGAACATTAAGTGCTATCTAAAAAAGAAAAACCAAAGTAAGTTGCCGATAAAAAAAACTGCGACTGTTCTTAGCAGAGAAAACGTATCCGTCGAGCCGGATTCGAACCAGCGACCTAAGGATAGCTGTGCTGCTCTACAGTCCTCCGCTCTACCAACTGAGCTATCGACGGCGACAGGACGTCACTGAACATGACATATAGTACTGAGAGGAAGTTCTTCGTACAGATGGCCTAAGTAGACTTGGTTTGATTGTACCAGGCGTAAAGTCTAGTGAAAAAGACTTGAAGTGGGTATTTTTATTATTTTTGCTAGTGATTTCACTTACAGAATCGTTTGGACACCCTTGAACACTCTAAGGGCAACGGTTGTGGAACGAGAGTCATTAAAAGCCTGTAAAAATTGAAAAAATATCAGGCGGAGGTATTTACATAGCAAGACGCCACATATAGGCTCTTTGGAAGCCCGATTCTGCTAAGATTCTTATTTACAGCGCTTTCTTATAAACTTTGAAAATAATAGTCAGAATATAACGTTTAAGGTTTCTTCCTATCACATAGATTTTTAACTAAACTTCATTACGTACTATCGACCTTTTAGTTGGAAGCGGATTATTCTCTCAAGTTTTATAAGTTAATAATTCCCTAGAGTTTTAAATCAAGTTATCTATTGCTGCTATCGCTGCGGAGAGCGTAATGGTTTTGACTTAGCTACTCATGTTCACAATGCTTCTATATTCAAAACAATATCCCTAATCTTCAAAAATTAGACCGCGCTAGTCATTTCATCAAAGTACGTCACCTCATTTCTCAGCTAGAGCTTTCTCTCAATAGTTTTATAGATTCGTTCCGGAACCGATGATTGTGTATGCTATTGTGGATTGAGACCAGAGATTCCCCCAACATTTAAATATGCTGTGATGCCATTCAGATAGCTTCTAGATTATCAAGGACCATTCAAAAATCTAACTTTTTTTCAATAAACCTGACATTTTCATTGCTTCGTACTTATATACACTCCGAGTCTGCCGTTTATTGCACATATCAATGTACACATCCAAGCTACATCTAATTTTGCAGTGCCGCCAGCTCTTTAGATATCGCTTTAGAACTAAATATAAAATGTTGTAAGCTCAATCAACGAAACGTAGAGACTACGTACTAACAAATACTGATATATTCGGAATTCCTCTCTTCCCTACATCTGTTGCGTGAAAAATCACAAGTTATTCCGTTAAGATTTCCTACGATTTTTTGGGCATTGCTGGCAAGAATTTGGCGTCAACGCCATTTCTGTTGTTATTATATGCTAATTGTATTGCGTAAGTTTATCATGGGATTTTGGTTGATCTCAATCTCTTTAAATTTGTGCGGCGCTAGGGCGCGTACGTTTGAATAAAGTTCTTTTTTTTTATTTAATTGAATAAAAGCCAAATACTCTTTTTATTATACCTTTACAACAAGCGCATGTTTCAAGATTTCCCGACTTCGAACCTAAGCCATGTCACATACTCGTAATTCTAGCCGCTGCACTATCAAGGGTATTTTGAAGAGTACAATTATTCGTGTTTCCGTAATTCCAGTACTTCTTCGATCTATAAAGGCCCTAGAAAAAGCCTGTAAAAATGGCTTTAACCCTCTGGGAGTACTACTTATTGGCTAAGTTGACGTGGGCGTGTTTCAAAATGATTTGGTTTTTTTTTCGTTCGACGTTGATGGCTTATATACAAAGGTATCGAACTTTATATTCGGTCCTACTGTCTGGCTGGTCATACGTTTGATAGCACGCACTCAGGTCATAGTTATCTATATCTTGGCCATTCGCTGCAAGCGAACAATTAATTTCTTCGGTGACTTGCGTTGCGTTTGACGTGGGCGGTGGAAACAGGCCGCAACGTTGTAGTTGGACTATGAGTAATTTTACAAGGATATAGGTACATTGAGTCATGCTGGCGAATTAAGCCATAGGTGCAGAATTATTAAATAAATTTTTAGCGAAACCACGTTAGGTAGAATACCTAATTAATTATATATTTTATGTTGACATTTTCATAGCTTTAGGTTTTCCACCAGGCGAACTAGCTCAAAGCCCCTTAAATATAGACTATTAATGTAATCTATTTGTATATTATCGATAGTACTATTCATAATGTGAACTAATATGTTTTTATTTTAAGTTAAGAAAAGTAACTTTCATTGCCTTTAGAAAAAGTTAAACTAGTCATCTTTATTTTTCCACAGTGTTTTGCCGTTCGTAACTTGCTGCCAACTTTTACGAAACTTGGTACCACTAACGACTAGAGCGATCCAGATGCAAGTCAAGGCCATCATCATCTGATTGTTGACAAATCAGCCGAAATCTTTTTTTGGTTTTGCTCCCCAAGGGTTGCCAAGGGTTGAAAAACGTGGCTACTATATGGAGTCAAAACGGTAAAGCGTTTGAAACCGACATACCTAAGGGATATTTCTACAGTTATATGTAGATGGCACGGGTGCATATGTTCCGAAAAGAAAGAGTGATCCATGTTCGTAGGCTTGTATATATATATAGATGATCGTGAAACATTTGGTCATGTTTTGAGGAGGTGTAATGACTAGAATTAGGTAATTAGAATGAAGACACATTTAAATGCAGGCTAAATCAACAGAATTTTATTCATAGTGGGGCCTTGATTCAGGACACTTAGGCGTTAGACACATTTGCATCAGGAGGATCTCATTGACTGTTATTAACGTAGACTGGGTTGAACTAGAATCAAAAAGGGAAACTATGTCGTAGTCAACTGTTACGGTATAGGCTATACTGATATCAAAAGTTCTATTAGACTGCTATCTAGACATATGCCATATCTTGCTTTCATCGGAATCAACTCTAAATTGATTATAGATCTTAAGGCAAAGGCTTACTTAAGGACGCCAAACGTGGAGATGCTAACTTGTTTCAGTTGCTTCGACAGGTCGTCGTGCTTCCACTGCTAGGCAACTAAGCTGTCATTATATAGAAAAAGCCGATCAACGTGTCATGCGCAATAAAAAATTGTTCCGACGAGCCAGATTCGAATCACCGACCTAACGATATCTGTCGCAATACTTCGACGCAATGCTACTGTCGGTTTGGCTTTTCTAACGCGAATCAGCCTGGCGTTAATTAATCATTACCGATAGACCTCAACTATTACACCAAATAAACGATTCTAGTAAATGCCGCAACGCATTAGCTATAGAATAGGATCATCCTGACGTTCGTTTATTTTTTTTCATCATATTCCCTAGATCCCTCTATCAGGACTACAAAACTGATGTATGTGGGCAACAGCTAATTTTATCTTTTCACAAAAACTAAACACGAAATGTCTAGGAGAAAATGTGTTCCCAGTGCATCTTGAACAGCTAATATTCGTTTGTAAGCAGATATGACAAATAATCAAGTTGCTTTTATAAAACAAAAAAAAAAAACAGGCCATATGGTCAATTCACATTGTGTTTATGCATTCACAGTGTACAAAAAAAAAAACTCCTTCTTTCATTTGCTTCCATGTGGTCTTATTCACGTGTCAATAACGTCGACGTTTCAGTTGAATTGGCTGAACAGCTGCGTATACACAATACGGACTTGCATTAGGAGACCTGGACGACCTGTAGCAGAGATTGGCGGTTAGTGATCTGTCGGGTACAGATATTTCGGGCGTAATGCACGCTTTGACGCCAATGGAGGCATCCAGCGTTACATAAAAAACAGGTGTAAAACAAAAGAAATTAGTAATTTGTACTCACTGCAAAATGAATCGATAATTAAATGGCTCGCTGCATCAGTTAGATATAGGTACTGTAGTAAGTGGAGTCCGGAGAGAATAAAGTCTGACTTGCGCGTACCCTTGCTGAGACCTTTTAGCTCTAATAAAAATACAAACATTGCTGAAAGCACAGCCCATAGGCGACTCTGTGGGCTGAAAGAAAAACTGCTGCATCAGAAACATCTGTAGCTAAGACTACTGCTGGGAACTTTGAAAATCCTAGAGAAAATTTGTTTTTCCTTCTTATCACAAACGTCAAGCTGTGCGGCAAATCGAGCACAGATTTTGCAGACAATTGTACGTTGTTTAGCGGCAAACATTTTCCATGGTGAATTTGTCTAAGATCTTCCGATTTCCGGACGGACGTTATAGGCATGTAATGTTCGTTAACTCACAGCGTTGTTGTATATATTTACCCTGTATTGTGATGTTTTTTTTCTATTTAGTATTAGTGACAACTGTAACACAAAAATCCAGTAAATAACCGCCGATGTATCGTACACGTTCTTGCTTTGTGATTACTTGTATTTATTGATAAATTATTTTGTTTTTTTTTTTTTGTTGTCGTGTTAATCGTTGTATGGATTGGCTTTCTATTAGTAGTATACTGTTCGCTTCGCTAATATCTTTACGCGCCTTGGCTTGCTTCTGTGTCGGTACCTTAGATCCTGACGATATGTAGCCTTTTACGTTTGGACCCGCATTATGAGAAAATATATGCACATATATAGCTTTTTTGAATGAATACTCGTTTCATATGTACGCACAGACTTGAAGAACACTAGTAGGCTAGGTTTTGACCTTTTGGCGTCTTACTGAGCATCACAACGGATAGATCGCCAAATTGGGAAAAAATCACGGGAAAGCATCAACTCGCGCAGGAAACACTCACAACTCTATTCATCTTCACGCGCAATGCGATGATGATCGGCCTATTGGCTTTTGCAAACAGAGCACCATTTTGTATGGTACCCGTCGAGGTCACATGGTGAAAACTGGATTGTGCCTCTATACAAACACGGCATGCAAATAGTAGCAAATTCATGGTTTTTATGTCCTGCAGGCTGCATATATGGATATGTTGGTTGGCTAGACAGCGCAAACCCCGCTGTACTTCTCAATTCATCAGTCAAATGAGAGATAGCCACTTGCCATAAGAAGAAACATATAGTTTAGTAAACATAACTTCTCTATACCTCAACCTAATTCTAAACGCGGATTCTGTGTGTAGACGTCATAGGACGTGGTTATTTGCCTTTCGCCGAAGCTGACTGCAACAGAGCCTAACGTTAGTTTCTATTTGGCAACGTTTTTAGCGTACGTATCAGGTTATTTTCACTGTACAATTAATAAAATTTGACTCAAACCGGATATTTAAATTATTTCCCTTGTGTATCAACCCAATATCAAACCTTTGGCTAAATACGTTTTTATAACATTATGCTAACTGCTCAAGTTGTTATTTTTATCAGGAACTGTTGGTGTCAACATGCTACTATTTAATTTACTGATTTATTTACTTATAATTGTAATTATATAGTCCTAATTGTTAGTCGTTCTATTCTCGCAAGCATCCCATATATTTACTGTAATGAAAATAAAACATTTTTTTTTAGCCGTTTCTCTACATTTATCAGGGCCGGCTTTTATCATTCCCACCTTTTGCGTAACTATAGCTACTGCAAAGAACACTTGATGGGTTTCTCTTGACTAGCAGTGTTCGAGGCACGGTGTTTAAAACAATTGATCTAAATCTAGAAATCAATTTCATTTATGAATTGAACATTTGGAGTTGCCTTTATTATTTAAACCCTCTGCATACTGTTCTACAAATGAAGAGTGAAATAAAATCAAGAAAATACGTTGTGTCAAAGACTTGATAAAAGGATCTACGCCTGGGCTGCGTTATTATAGAGACACGATCTTTTTTTAACGCAGGGAGCATTAACGAGACTAGGGGCTTTCACGCTAAATGTGCCCCATAGATCTGATCATAACACCGACGCGTTTTTTGCTTACGTTCGTGCCATTTTTTCTTCTTCTCAATAAGTCTGCTGACAATAGCCGCCTTTCGCTTCGCTAGTTAAGTCTACATATGTGCGTCGTCGACAACTTCCGCTGTACACGATTGAGCATACAATGAGATAAACGGAGTTCGACGATAACTGTTCCGCTGTAGAGAACGGCTGCAGACGCGATCAATGAGCAAATAATAATAATTCGTCCATTCAGCTAACAGCTCTATTATGTTAACACAATTCGATCAGAGTCAGGGAGAGGTCGACGAAAACCTCGAGATCACTGCCAGCTTCTGCAGCTCTAAAGCCCGCACGTATCAGGCGTAAAGCTGCGTTTTACCTCGTGCCGTGGCTGAGCACGATCGGAGCGTTGGCGCAGGTGCAGTTGGTCTCCACCCGGCGGCATAATTATCGAATGGTGGTCGTTGTTTTTCTAGAGAGTGTTAGACTAGGGCAAGAATGAACTGCAAGGGCACTTTTTGAAGCGGCAATTCTGCGTAAATTTGAAGTTTCCGAAGAGCGCCAGGTGCAATCGATGCCGTTCGGCGACCGGGATAAACTGCGCGTAGTGATGATGCTCGAACCTATGTCTCCATGTTTCATGCTGTTGTGGACCCTGCTTTTTTTGGTGTTGGTGGCTTATGCCGGAATTCTCTGGAGATTAGTGGGTAATCCACTAACCTATTGTAGATAATCATTTAGAAATTTCAACGAATCCTTAAAAGTGTACATGCGTTGACTGGGAATGGACCAATCGACAACCTATTTAGACAGAAGCAACCTCTGCATCTTCAGCTGCTCTTGCGCGCCCGTACGTTTCGGTATGCTTGTTCCGGTCAGCCTCGTACGATTGTCCGGTTTGGGGATCAACAACAGGATCGCATGTCAAAGCTCAACTGTGCCTTATTAGACCTGACACTGTACCTTTCGTGTTCAATAAAACAATAACTTTGATATGTAGCGGTTGGAATAAGTCTAACCGAAACGTTTTTGAATTACGTGGTCAAGAAAAGCTTTTTGTCTCAGTTTGCTTACTATTGCAACTGTCGTAATCGTTGCTACGTCTCGCGAGAAGATCGCAATCATCGATAGAAGCTCACGCTTCTGTCAAATAGGTCAGGCGAATCCGATCTTCGCATCGCAGAAAACCAGAGAAAAATCATTGTGTAACGAATTATTTGCAAACGACGTTTGCTACGATATAAGTCGTAGAGTTCTGTAAACCTGTAGAAGCCTCTTTTTACGACGCACGCTGTCGTGTCATCAACAGTGTGGAAATAAGCGGTCGTACTAAAGACATTGTCGGTACATTGTGCAAACACGTAACCCTGTAGGAATCTACACACAGCTTTGGCGGTCAATCGAGGCTCTCGGCTAAGGGCAAAAATACAGTCATTTTGTATAGACGATTGAACATATCGCAAGAAAACTGAATCCAATTATAGCATTAATTAGATTATATATTTCAATATAATTTAAATTGTTCTGGCGCGAACTTATTCAAAGCAAGATATAAGGAAATATGGAGCTATATGGGCCACTGTTGTTCTCTAGCATGGAAACCCTGATCTGATTTAAATGCTATCAAACTTGACTATTTTTTTTTAAATGCAGACGGGTTTTGGACAACTTTTTCTTCCAGCAAGTTTCTAGGAAGTGAAGCCATACAGGACAGCCAAGCTTTTGTGGAACGATGGCGAAGTGAAGTCATCCGTTCACGTCCGCTCCTGCGGTTTCGCCTATTCCAAATCTACATTTTCAGAGGCAAGTTGATCGCGTTTTAGAAAAATCATTAAATTGACTTACCTAGTATTAACTTATTAATCAATTATTAACTAATAAACTTAGTATTAAGTTAAAATATTAAGTGAAGCTAAAGCATTAGATTGCGTCGCTCTTTAAATTACATGGTTGTCGTTGCCAGCAACGTGTCGCACGTGGTTGCTTTTAAAAGAAGTTGATACTGACGATTTTATTGGCAGAAGGCCTTATTTGGACGAAATAATATTACCGATATATGTCGAGTATAGTCATAATTACAGAATTTATCATAATTATTTATATTAAAATCGTATGTGAGCACACTGGTTATACAGGGCTAGAGTAATCCCAGAATGATACTGTGACTGCAGTTGAACAATTTTTATGAAGCATCCTCTTCCATAACGAAAATCACAGCCAGTTTTATGCCGTTACCCTATAGCTAAACGTTAAATGACCATCTTTTTTGCACAAAATTACTAGTGGTTCATATAGACAGCTTAACTTCTGGCTCATAAAAAGTGCTGTATAGGGGCCAACAACACGATGCTTTCAATTGACCTTCTCTTAAGGATCGATTCATTGTCATAAGCCCATTTAGGCCACATAATAGAAGGGTCCTTAACGAATAGGTTATCATACCTTTTGTCGTGGCGATGGTTATGCTCAGCGATAATGTCAAACAAATTTCGGCCTATACATCCGCATCCTTTATATGTTGTCTAGTAGTTTAAGTTGCATTGATAATAACGTATAAGATTAACCGTGCTCAGATTTGCAAACTCATTTTTAACATGATAATTATATTTTTAAGATACTAATTAGGCTTGTGGCTCTAATTGCGCATAGCCCGCATCACATATAGATATTATAGGGCTTTCGAAAAAGATCTATACTTAGTTTAATTGGTTGTAACATAAGTTCTTAATTACATATAACTAAAATATTTAGATTTTAGCACAATCTGTATGGGAGATTCTCAGCAAGGTTTGCTCATACATCTAATATTGGTCAATGCCTGCTCTGTCTTACTAAAATCAGGTATCTTCATTAAAGTCCTCCCGACGATAGCAATCGTGCATTTAACACCACTTACTAAACTATCACAAAGTGCTCCAATTAAATAACCCATGCACATAGATATATACATACACGTATATTCATATACACTGGACGCTGAATTTAGGGCGTAGTTTACGTCACTAAAGTAAGCGATACATTTATTAGTCTCAGATGGTCTTTTCTTGTCTGGCCACACCTCTCTGCGGTCCACTGGTAAAAATGCGGACGACAATATTACCGGTGGTTTTGGCTAACAATTTACGTTTTTACACGGCACTGAGTGATCTCAGCCAGAGTGGTACTAACTTGTGGTACTACCTACCACAAGTTGGGGCTGAAATAGCTTCTAATACAGTTTTGGCTAGGACATTTTTCTTGCGTTTTTGAGAAAATATGTACGCTTTTATATTGACAAACAGGCTGTATCGACTTTCATCTAATAACAATAATATATCTAATAATAATAATCTAATAACAGAGAGTGCCCAATCCACAATGTGACTTAGTAGCAGTTAATTGTATCGACAGTTGTCATCGTAGCACGCACCGTCATACTTTTTACAATAAATTTTAAAATTAAATGAAACACTTCCATCTGTACTGAATTAATTTGCGCGGAATACTATCTCTCAGTGTTAGTTACTCATATAATTATGATATATACTATATACAGTTAAATTTTCTTTATTTAGATATATACTGTGTGTTGTGCAGTATATCTCAATACCTATTTTTATTGAAATATATCTTAAAATCACTTTTAGATATTATCTAAACATTTCTCATCATCTCGTAATATTGAGTCTGCTCCTGGCCATTGTGTCACATAAAGAGCTCAACGAGCTTAAGAACTGCGCCGACCTTAGTGTTAGTGGCCTTCAGTAAAACAAGCTGCCATTCAATAACCACTCGGGAGCTGGAAAATGCGAAAGAACTCGAAAGACATCTCCAATATATTCCTATAGAGATGTCGGGCCTAAGCAGCCAAGATTGGAGTATATAGAAAACTCACGTATTCCTTATAGAGCAACGAGTTAAAAAAAAAATGTCTAGTAAGAAAAACGGCTGCTGAAAAGGCTGATAATGTTTTCCGGAGAAAAGGCGATGTATATAACGTTTGGCGAAAGGACGAGCAGCTTTAAATGAGTTTAGAATGAGTTCTAGCCTAAAAGCCAGTCCTGGGAGAATCTAGGATATTTTCAAGGGATTGAATTTCAAGCTTTTCATTGTTTACCTTCAACTTAAACAAAACACAAAATCGTTTTGCTAGATTGAAGTATTACAAGTCAACCCTTCGGTCAGCCAACTCAGGTTAATTTACTAAAAGCTCTTGTCCCGTTCAAAGAAAGCTGGAAAGCTTTTGCGTAAATGAAAACAAATTAAAAGGAAAAACCTTTTCAAAACTTTTGAACCGATGTCCAAGTGAGAACGAATACCGTACATTGCTTTTCATATGTACGTCGCAGTAAATAATCAAGTACCATTCAGGCCATGATTCTTTCGAGGCTATACTAGGCCACGTTAATAAAACATCGCCTGTGGTCTAGTCTATAAACAGGGAACGTAGGGATGAAGCAAGTAGCGATTCCTAAAACTTTCTTGAGCTCACTCTGCTTCATATAGTCGATAGCGGTCATCTAATTTACGCATAGACGTGTCGAAAGGATATATCGACCAATATAGATCGTTACATTACAATTTACCAATAAATATCACGCAAAAGTCAATGCCATAGATTTGATAGTTTTGCTGCGATTTAGCTAGTAGCAAGTCTATATTCTGCACTCCTTCTACCTCTAACGCTAGTACTATATATTAGACTAATTGTCGTTTTCGAATCTCAGCCAGATAGGCTACTTCTCAATTTGAGAACGAATCCTGGCTTAACGTTCGTGAACGCATTTACTTTATTTTTTTTATTGATTTTCTTTATTTATGGAAGGGTTCGTAGTTTATCCTATTTTGAAGTCAAGCACTAAGGCTTTATGAACGTTCGTGACGAATTAGGCTCCGAGCTCTTGCTGAAAGTAGCGATATCCGTTGGAAATAAAGGAGTGGGTGCCATCCGATATTACAACAAGTTTCGTCCAATCAGTGTTCTATTCTTACTACCAACCCATAGGCTCCGTCAGATCAGATGTACGTCTTCTACGTTCTAAAAATGACTTATCTACCATTCAGCTTTAACTTACCTGGAAAAAGCTACGGGCCAAGCGTGAAAATTCTCTTTTGATTACAACAGTTGTATTTCTTTAGGAAAGCCACGTTTTCCGTTACAAACTAGACGACGTTGACTTTAAATGTATGCTATTTACCCTTCTTTTTACTTAATCAACGTTGGTGTTGTTTGGAACTTGGTGGCTAGCAAGGTTATAATAGAAGCAGGACACGGTTAAGAAGCACAAGTCAAAATTCTTAACCCGTTAGGAATTTTTTGAGAATTATCTAAAAAAAATTGGTTCTCAGCCTTTGATTGTTCGTTTTTCCCAACCCTTTCAAAAAGATGGCGGGTTAACCGGAAAATATAAAAATACTTTCCTTTGAGAAGCTTCTTATTGTAGGTATGGCAAAGCAACTAGAAAATCAAAAATAGCCCTACACGTGTAAAACTGCCCTAGCGGAAGGTAGAATTTTGTCCTGAGGCTATCGCCAGGCAAAGTGATGCTATCTAGTACAGGCTTATTAAGATCGTTCTACGTCCTACTGACAGGGCACATATACCTGATTGTAGCCATTGTTGTTTAAAATAGACTAATCTAAGGTGAAATAACCTTGCGCAGCTTAGAATTAGAGCGCCGTTTAGCGAAATAGCCATTCATTTGGCTTTCTGCAGCTGCATCGACAGCTCTATAGGGAGTCTCGCTCATTGAGCAACGGTATTCGAGAGATGTAAACTCAATTACTTAAGCATATGTGCAATATTATAGTGGGTGTATTTATGGAAATAGATCAAGTAATCTCGAATTAGGGAAACTGCGTGTACATCCTGTGTACGTATCTTCAAGAAATCATCGGCTTCATGAAAGTCTTCAGCACTATTATACATGGTGTTTGTCTCCTTATCTAGAATTCTGTACATTGCAAACAACGAAAGTCGAGCGGATTTTCAGAAAAGCACGGAGTAAATAGGAAAAACATTGAACGAGTAGGGCGCGACGTGAAGGGAAAAGCGCGATTTCTAACAGTGCGTGTGTCTTGTTATCTGTGTGGAGAACGTATTGCTATTTTCAATGATTTGGCCGCTAGGGATCATACAAATAAGTACACTTGTGGCCGCTCACTGACGACAAAGTTAAAAATGAATGAAGCATATGCATTAACACTGAAGGAGAATATATCGGCGCTGTAATTAGCAGGAGCTTTTGAAGATCGTTACACGACGTTGAAGTAAGCGGCCAGTATGCTTCGGACTTTTTTGATCCATGTCTACAGGCAACTGACAACATTTTGGCTTCCCACAGGTTGGTTTGTACTGGTGGCTTGGATGAGACTAAATTTTCTTGGTAGTAGTATTCGCTGGTGTAGTTGGGACGACGTCGGTTTTGTTTGGCCACAAGGGTCCTAACGATAAGGTGATCGACAGCTTTAGCTCCAATGGACCGCCTAAACAGCTACTACGTAAGAGAACGGTGATGGATGTTTTAGCAATGTATCGATCTCTGCCACTGTTCTTGGTCCGTGACCTCCAATAAATAAAATTGCCAAACGTGCAGCAAACTCGGGGAAAATACTTGGACCTTTTGCAGTGGGGCTGTTACGGGTATACCCACAACATGTAACGATCAATTTAGCCAGGTTTTTTGTCATACACCTTTGTTAATGAGACCAGCATGATGTCCCCATTCAGTAATAAACGACATCGAAACATACGAGTTCAGAGCATCAGACACGCTCTGTAAATACGCACGTATATAAATATATGTCTGTCTTTAAATTCGAGCAAATTTTTGGCCGACGTTCACTGAACGCTCATTCATCAAGAAGTTGTTCTCTCTACTACATCTTACAGACGGACGTTGAACACGTTTTAAATTTAGGAATAAAGGGGTTTGTCTTCTGGGCATTGGCACAACTTGATTATTCGACGAACGCACAGCGGGTCTCGGAAGTTGGCGGGTCTTAAATGTCCATCACGAATATATTTTAAAGGCCTACAGACATACTCGTCCATTATAGAACTAATTTTCAAGGTGCACGTGAAGACAAAAACAAGGTGTTCTCTATTCGATTTATCTGGCTCATAAAATTGTGTACTCGTAATGAAGCTCTAGGCTAAAACTTCGAATTTTGAATCACTAAAAAGCATTGTGCCCGTATATATAATGGATGAAGTTCTATCTATCAAAAAAAATTCTACAAAAAAACAATTAAAAAAAAAAGCGACTCTTTGAATGATTTTCAAATGAACTATTACGATCTATCACAGCAAAAGAAGTTAAACTTCGGCAGACAAAGCGGGCAATAGTACAAACGCTTGATAAATAATTACTGATGTCTTACTCGAAAGCTAGTGGTAATGATGGAACGGGAGCGAAGTTATCCTTCGTTCAACTAATAACATAGTTTTCCCCAACTGTAGCCTCTACTCTTAGTTTCGAATCGAATTATTATCAATACTATAAGGAGTGATTTCTGGTATATATAATAAATATAGGACGCTTTATTTGTTTAGATTGGCGTTGTTATAATGCGATACGATTGATAATTTCTAGCTTGATTTTGTTGGACAAGTACCGTATCGTATTTGTTACGGTTATCTATCCTCGTCACTATAACGTGTCATACTAGTGACACTAACCACAAAGAGCATCTACCTAGAAAATCTTCCCTCTGCCCTTGTATACGATAACAATGTCTGAAATAGATTTTATCTCGTCGGTGTTCATCACGGTAAAAATCTGCGCCACTAAAACAGCTGGTCGAAAGTATTAAAATAATATGGTAATAAATACAAAAAAAAACACGACGTATACCTATCATGTATGTATACAGCTCCAGTATTGTATGTTGTTTGTATAAATTCGTATGAGGTACGCAATGAGCTTCAAATCACTTGATAAGTGAACGCTCAAGATAGTTCTTCACTTGAACTATATTCGAAAACTTAGTAGAGTGGGCGCACCGTTAGTCATTAGGACATTATCTGTGAGAAGATGCAAGTCAAGAGACAATTTAGTATATATGCAATTTTAATATTTCTTTATATAATTAGTTTGTTTGCTCAAGTTAGTTTGATTTGGACTTGTAGTATATGCTACGTTATTTGTAGAAGGTGATTTTATAGAGTAGTTTCAATTATCTGTTACGATATTGCAGCAAAGAGCATTTGCACAAATCTCTGAGATTTACAAAAAAAAAAAAACATAATATGCCGTTTTCAGAAAATGGCTGCGATCGACCGATGTACGACATTCGAGAGCAACTTGTTAATCTTTGTATCGTTGTTTTTAATTACTGTTATTACTTATCATGTTCGATTAGAAACTTTAAGATCGTCTTTATTCTATTACAGGTATACACAGTGTTCAACTTATCGGATCGCCCAGCTACTTGATAATACCTTGGGCTGGTATTCTATTCTGATCTCTTTTCGGGGCACGAAGTAATCCTCGATTGATACAACGTTGTCCATAGCGCAATTTCTAACTATTCTAAAGGATAAACACAAGTTCTATTTCAGGTTAACGGGTTGTTCCAACACCATTGTAAAAGCAGGCGACGGCAATTTTCAAGATAGCGCTTTTATCGATCAGATGATCGTAGATGCCCATGTTTATATATCCAAACCCTTCAATAATGCAACGCCTAAATGTTTACATGGTGGTGGTGTTACTTTGGTGTTATTCAGATTCTGGATCCACTGAGGACGGAAGAGGATTACTTCTTCTGTTTATACGTCCTAGTTAAAAGGCTAACGAGTAGCAGCGAACGCTGCCTTATTAGGCTCAGCTGCTCCATAAATGCTCAAATCATGCTTTTTTTGCATGCAAATTTATGCTTCGTTAAAACAAACTGGTCCAAAAAACATGATATTGACTCAATGAAATGAATACGAGCGGTTGAGGACACTTGAAAAACAGCGGACTTACCTTGCTCAATACCGAACTGAGCTGTTCTAGTTTGGGCTTGTTACAAGATAAATTTCGTTACTTTAAGACTAACCTAGCGCATATATCACGTCCGGACCGTACGTTCGCCTACCCTATTTGTTAAAATGGACCCGGTTATGTGATCTATTGCATGCCGACCTTACACCGTCTGACCTTCACGAGGCTAAACTACAACCTACTGTGAATTGATTCCTTCCTCAAGATGCCAGTTCAGGATCCGGTTAATGTCTATCCACGCTTGTTTCCACCGTCGAACTACAGAGCTGTAGCAAAACCCAAAAAGCATTCGTATTCCGGATTCTAATAGACATATATGTAGCAAATATGAGCATAGGTAAATGGTTAGTCATGTGTTCGGTTGAAACGGAAAGAAAACAGGAGCGGATGCGTTTCAAGGTTGATCAGGTTCATTGATAGCAAAATGTTTGACGCAAATCAGCAGACAGCTTGTCTCATACGGAAGTTACATTCCACTCATTCAGTCAGTGTATACACGAGTGTGCCCCTTGGCTTTCGTAGCTATGTCAGTGTGAAAAAACGAAAAGAAAATCCATAGTTGCAGATCGGTCGAAAGTAGGCTTTCGACATTGGCCCTTAGGTCATACAAATGCAGTCGCTCAGTCGATCGTGTCGTATTTGTTCCACAGTGGCTTGACATAGAACTGATCATCAATACCGGTGTTCCATCTTAGTGTTATCGCGGCATGAAATCCACAATTATTTTTTTCCTGTAGGCGGACTTTGCGTTTCGAACTACACCACTACTTTACTTATTATCATACAAGTCCACTCCTACTAACAACCTTTAGGCAGTTTCCGTTTCAGGCAAAATTCAACACCCTTTTTCCTCTGGATCATTCCGCTTCCATCGGGAACACACGATTTCATTAAGACGCACATCGATCTACTAGTTTAGAGATTTTCGTGATTTGGCCGAAAAGGCCTATGTCGGCTTTTTAGGACCTTTCTCTTCGGCGTTCGGAAAGCGAGCTGTCGGCCTGAAGTTTATTCTTCTCCGATTTAGCTTAATACAGTTCTGTTTCATCGTATCGCTGATTTTTTGTCACTTCATTCCAATAAATTGTATTTTCGTCGCCGTTCTGCTGCACCTCGTTTTGAAACTCCACCCTCAAGATGAGTCTGGATCTCACCTCCAGACTAGAGATCTCAAGTTCAAATTACAGCCGATCGCGAGAACTATTCTGGACGGATGCCCATTGCGAAAATCGTCATTGTTCCCTGTTACTAATTTCATTTTTGTTGCCATTTTTCAAGCATTGTAGTTTCTAAACGCGCCGACAAAGTGTCTTTGAGCGAAAGCTTGATTCTATTGTTAACTGGCGGAACTACGAGAAAGAAACAAGTTTTCATGCGATTTTCCTATTATCGCAAAGAGTAGCGACCGCCGATGTGTTTTTGAGTTAGAACCTTGGGAACACTAGATCGGTTACTCTGTTCCTTCGTGGCATAAGTGATCGTAGACCAAACATTCAAATGAAAACTAACAAACGTATCGAACGCATGCAAGCACGATAAAATTATATGCAGATACAAGAATAATTTAGAATTCGGATAAAATGGTAATATCAGTCCTTATACCGTGGGCACAGTGCAGCCGACTTCCGGTATTGCAAGCTTTATCCTTGCATTTATGTACACGCTATTGCTTATACTGTCAACAATTTGACTAGTTTCCACTTTTGTACGCTTCTTCTTATAACTTCGACCTGCATCTCCTCTCTCTAGCGTTACTCCCTAACGGAAAAAAGGTAACCGTCCTCCACCGGTACTGCAGGTCCTTGTGGCGTGCTGAAGCGTAGTCGACTTCGCCGATGCCACGGGTGATGACAGCCACGTCGTCGTGAGCGAGTTTGATCGCAGGTGCCCGGTTAAATTGCGAGTACTCAATGTGACGGGCTGAAGAAATTGGGCTGAAAAGCTGGCATAGTGACCCGAATTTCCAACTGAAGCCGAGGGTGTGATGGCTGGCGTAATGGTTGGTTGAACTGATGCGCCGGCGTGGTTCTGTTCGCACAAATGATTATTGCTACTGCTACTACTACTACTACTGCTGCTGCTGCTGCTGCTGCCGCCGCCGCCGCCGCCGCCGTTTGCCTTACCAAGCAGCCAGTATGTCCGCATTTCGCCTTTGCCTTTGATCATGGTCAGCCCACGCTCCTCGAGGCGGAATCCACCCGACTTCTCCAAAAGCTTTTTGCACGTCTCGCTGATATGTATGCGAAGAGCTGTAAATGAAAGGTCGCGGGCTAAAATATTTGTAGCAACATAGTGCAGCGACAATTGTTGTAATGCGTGTTTTTCTCAAGTAAATAAATAGTTCGGTTTAGCGTTTGTTGAGCGGACTGGAGGATAATCCATTTTTGGCCTTTTACTATGTTTGTTTGTGTATGTCCATAATAAATATGTATCAACTTTCCCTTTTGTATATTGCACTAAAGCTATAGAAATCTCCTGGATATTTTAAGATCGATTGATCAACTGATGTCTAAGTATGATACCTTAATGAATGTTTTGGCGGAATGATAATTAAACATTTCGCTTCAAGAAAACCACTTGTTCTCTAAGCCGTAATAGAAATCGCTTAAAATTACTTTGTCAGCTTGAAGGGGCTATAGAAACAACGGCCGCACTTTGGTGGCAGTTATCGTTCATAAGTCCGAACAGGGATTAAAGAAGTCTTTACCCAGATTGACTGAGTCAGGCAAACGACACACACACGTAAGAACAGCGGAACTCACGAAGTCCTGTTGACTCCATTCGGGAAGCAGTGTTCACGGTGTCGCCAAACAGGCAGTATCGCGGCATCTTCAGGCCGACGACCCCCGCGACACAGGGTCCGGAATGAATGCCAATACGGAGCATTAACCTTTCGCCCGGCCGATGTGGGATCTCGAAGCCGGCGATCGCCGCTAGCAAATGCAAGGCCATACACGCTACCTAAACCGTCATTGTAATTTACAATAGGATCATTAACAGCCTGCGTACGATCGAGTTGCATTAATTAGACCTCAACTATTATCGACGACATCTACAAGCGTCGCAGCATACAACCAAATAACAATAGATCAAGGCGCTTTTAAGACCCTCTTATTGCTACGGTGACACACTATCTATTATAATAATATACGTGCCTATAAGGCTGGCTGGCTAACAAGCAGATTGAGTATTGATTGTCCTATGACATGCTTGCATATTGCACTTCGACTGGGAATTTTGTTAAGAAGTGATGTTTTATGATTGCTTAGTAAATAGCTAATTAAGCTACGGGTCAAATGGAGGGTTCTTTGGTAATTTCCAATAGGCAAAACATTTAAGTATGCTGAATAAATATTAAAATGTCATTTTATATTAATATTATTCAGCTTATTTGTCTGACAGATCATTTGTCTGCGGTTAATAATTCCCTGCATGCTTGCTTCCGTGCCAAAGGGAAGCGGCTATCCGAAGCAGTAATGTTTAACTTAGGAAGTATCAGACGAAAAAGATTCAGATACTTTAAACTTACTGTCATTAGACTAGACAACTAAACTAGTTGTAATAACAGTAAGTTTAAAGTATCTGAATATATATATATATAACACGTTGATCTGCTATTTCATAAATAAAATGTTCAGTCTTACTATAAGCTTTATTAAATTAAACAGTAATTATGAATGGAGTTTTGAGAGATTCCGTTAGACGTCGTCCCTTAGCAGAATACTTTTCACGAAAGGCGTAGCTCGGCCTCGTTCGGCGACGACGAGTGCTATAGGTTTTATACAGCAGCCGCCTATTATAAATCTAATGATCTAGCATTTTACTAAATTGTCGGTAATCGTTCTTGTTCATTACTTAGCCTCCTGATAACGCTGAAAACGTTAACGGTAAAGGTTCGAACCTGTGCAGCGTGATCGCACGTTTTCAATGGCAGTCCGCTAACGACCATATAAGCGTCTCCAATAGTCTCGACCTTATAGACGTTATAGTTCTCTATGATAGAGTCGAAGCATGTATATAGGCTGTTGAGAAGATTGACGACCTGTAGAGGTGAGGACTGAGCTGACAATTCCGTAAAGCCGACGATATCCGAAAAATAGATGGTCACCAATTCGAAACTTTCCGCTTGCACCTGAGTAGACGGTTGATCAGACAAAATGTTAAGTCGAGTGCCTGCATAGATCAGACTGATCACGATTTCTACCGCAGTACTTTTGAGACAAATATTTCGACCCATACATGCCGAAGTGTTTGTCTGTGTCACGTAACCAAGCTCATTTTTGCCCGTGGTTGCCAACTCTGGATTTGTTGTCTGTGATTTGAATTTACTATCTTGAGACTTGGTGATTTTATTGATAGCTTCCAAACAGTTGGCTACTCTCTATATCCTAACTACCTTGTAAAATTCGCAACGATGACGGAGTAATGCGTAGTTCAGTCATTAACTAATAGCGAATGAAAGACCTGTAAGTGTATGGGGATTACCAACATTATGGTCTTCCCAACACAATTTTGGAACGTACAGGTAGACGAAAGCATTTACATAATCACTCTCTGTCCTAACCCATTTTACACCTGTCATTCTTATTACACTTCAAGTAATGTACTGTTTCAGTACAGACATTCTCATCCTTTCACACTTACCGGTTCACCCCGTTTCAGCTGCTCAGCAACTGGCTTAGGCAACATTCGTAGTAAGAGATTTTCGGTCTTCTTCTTCTCTTCAAGAAGCTGATAAGTTCGTTCTTGGACGAGTGATTCGAGATTGTACGCGTACTTCTCCATTATGGCAATCATGTTGTCGAAAATATTCGGTTTCCTAACAGAAAAGACAGAGTTGCAGAGATAATATCGTAGTCGACGACATTCGCCATCGTTGTTTACGAACTGCATTGAAGTTTAGGTGCGGCGAAGTTCTTGTAAGTTAAACCTTAGTCTATATGGTTTCCACGTATTTTCCCTCAGAACGATTTCGTCACGTCGAACATCGTCACTGTTTTGACGGCACACGGAAGCTAATAGAACCATTGTGTGTCAAGTATTTAATAGCATTTCAAAAAGTGTCGTCTGTCCAGTATAGAAATCGTTATAAGAGCACCCACGTGTCATTAGCATTACCCTAACTCTACGTCGTTCATGTTTGTTTAAGGTGTCCTTTAGCTGCGATATATAACACTATCCAATTGACAGTGTAATGAAAAACGGAGAAATAACCTTCGTTGTGCCATTTGTTACACAGCAGATAAACAACTGCATCAACGAAAATCAGCCTGCGAGATAATGGTTTACATTGGAATCTCAAAACTTTAAACATGATAGTAATACAGAATAGCATGAAGGTCCTGTAACCTGCGTTATTGAATCATGCATTGAACAAGTCTAGCATACGATGTACAGTTAGGGGGTATTTCCTCAGTAATATCTTCTCCCGAACGGGGGAAACAAGATATCGTCAACTAGAGAGGTGCGACATACTGAGATCACAGCCAGGTTACTGCTGGTGCTGGACAGTTGCAGTGGGCAAGCATGCTCAAAAACAAGATACAAAAAAGAACTCTTCTTATGTTAGCGTAATGGTTAATTAGGTGACAAAACAGAAAATTCTGTTAACAGTATAGCATAGGAGGAAGATGGTTGTGTGCGGCTCTATCGCAGAAAGACGGACTCTCGTTTTTAGGATAGAGAACTTTTCTTCTCAGTCCTTTGCCCACTTAGCGAGCAGTCGTTTATGATACTGAGGGGAAATAATACTATAGGCCAAAGATACTTTTATATATAGACATAAGTGAAAAAGTATACTATTGGCGGGGTAGCCGGGCATAGGTCCGAAATAGAGAAGCATAAATAAGCATCGTAGGAACTATTGTACATAAATTACGAAGAAAAGCCTTGGGCATATCTAAAAATGTTGCTTGTGCTCTGGTTTTAGTTAGGTTGCTATGGGAAAAAATGCGTTCGATTTTGAAGTAAGTTCGTTAGCTTGGCAAACTTACGGCGAGACGAATTTATAATACGCAAGCAACATTAGGACAATGTCATTGTCATTGGGGAGACAGACCTACCTATTCTTTGTGAATAATTACATTTGAAATTAAGAAAGAAAAATAAACACATATCCTCAATGTCTGTTATTAATAACTAGGTCATACTATTCATAGTAAAGTCAGTACGTAAGACAGTCCAGCAAATATAATTGAGCTTTCAATAAAGCGAAGGTAGACCATAATATGACTATTACTTCCAAGACGTATTTCGCCATTTGTACCATGGCAAAGAAACCTTTGTGGCTCAAGAAAAAGACATCGATCAATTTTTTATGTATATATTACTGCTATTGTTTTTCTAAAAACACGGCAATTCTACGAGTAAAATTCAACCTACAATCCAGCTTGCATTTCTCTGAGGCGAACGTTCACAAAGTGGAAGTCCGGCCGCTGATCGGGATTTTCGTCCCAGCACTCGCGCAGACATTGAACAACATAGTCTGGACAATTCAGCGCCTCCAATGGTGGTCGGGGTGGATGCAGAGGGTCTGGCGGGTTGATCAAAGCGTCGATAATGCCTAGAGGTGATAGATGACGTGGCCCGACACAGGATTTCATCGTGCAGTGGGCAGGAACGCGAAAAGCGACAGAAACGAGTGCATGACGACCCATAATCATCAGCCAGTTAGCAGATGTCTTCGGGTAAATATTAGACAAGCCTCCTACCTAGTGCATTTGTCTAGCTGAGCCCGATAGCAAAAACAAGACAATGGAACTTGTTTAGAAAAATATTGTTAAATTTTGACATGTGTCTTAAGTGTATGTATGCACTAGAAAGAACTCACGTCAATGCCGGTAGTGGTAACGTTATCTACTGATCGCGTTTCTTGCTCCGAAAACTGGTAAAGTCTGTTTTACTCTGTATTTATTAAGCAACGCAGCCGCGTGGATGGCTGTGTTAAGATACATCGGTAAGTTTATGCTTCAAGCAACTGTAATAGAAGCCTATCTCTATTTCGTCATCGTTGATCTACTTCATACAGCCTCATACGTTGATTCATATTTTGGGGGTAGTTGTATTGACTTAAATTCGTTTCCTACCACTGTACAGATAACAGCTATAGTCCGATTGTCCGAAGAACAGAAGATGCATGAAATGAGATTAAAATTCGGTGCTTTATAAATAATTAAAGCTTCTTCATTTAGGCACACGTATTACATGGTATAGAGCATTGGGCAGACTATGAATAGTGACACTGGTTAAAATGCCACGGGAACGCACCTATAGTAGGCAACTAGGCGCATATATAACAACAATACTCATAAAACGAAGACATCTAGGAGGGCAGAGGCCGATGCGGTCTCCGTTCGGTGTTTATCGTAGCCCAATAGAACTTAGTAACTGCAATTGCCCTGCGCGCCTTTCAGCAGAGTCCCTGTTGCATAATCCAGATTGTTGAAGCAGTTTCTCACAGCAAAGACTAATCTGTGACATTAAGATGAGCCTACTGTCTATGGCACACAGTATTTACCTATACTATTCAATTTTATATCTAACTTAGCCATTAAACACGTTTATCGTGCACCGTATTTACCTATGCTATTGTTTGGTGGTTGGATCGTACGGTAAATTAAATCCATAAAGCCATTAAATCTTCACACAACCGTATCGCAATTCTACCTAGTTAATAGGAACGTAGACACAAGTTCGAAAAATCTGAGAGAAGCCTACGGTCAAAGGCCTGTATATGCAATGCCGTCGATTGGGTAATGTCAACGCCCATTAGACCAATGAGCGTTACGCACTTCTTCGACAATGCCAGGCAGCAAACAGAAATTATTCATTTAATCAAAAAATCACTAGAGCATCGTTGCGCGGGTAACTGTGCAATCAAAAACTGCAGCTTTCTTATTAGTGATGCTGATAATGATATGAACACCAAATTGAGCCAGCTTGAAAAACGTGGCAAAACTATTTTTAAATATCGTTTTTGATTTGGTCAACGAGTGCTGAGAAGTCCTACTGAAAGTGTTCAAAGAGTAAAAAACATCCGTATAGAAACCCATTTTTCGAGCCGCACGATATCCGCTCGATAGCGATTCGTGGCCTCGACTGCAGTGAACTTGCGATGGCGAAGCGCTAAAGACAAACGTTCGAAACAAGCTTTTGGTTTTCTATCTAAAGCTATCTAGTTAGCCTGAAACAGGGAAGTAAGAGCTCCCTGGGAATGTATGTGCAGCTTTTTTTTGTGTAAAATTCAGATGTAGACTACCTGAGTGCATTTGTATTCGCCATGCAGTAGCTTCATTGGAAATCGTCAATAAAAACCTCCATTTTAAAAGGTCCTATGTTATGTAAAAGCATTCGCTCAATAGCAACGCTACGTACCATAGCTTCACCCAGTCGCCGAAAAGTCCAACAGCGTGAAACTATGTAACGTCAACGGTCCCAGTAGGGTCAAACGCACAATGAGCAGCGAGCAACGGAACTCTATGATGGGACGTGATGACTGAGGATGAAGACGAACTTTTATCCCCATAGTTCTTTTTCTGTCGGCCGAAATTTTTTCTTACTTTACAACAGCACAGGTCAGTATGTTTTTTACGAAGGCCGGCCAGAAGGGGAGCCATGAGAGCGTACACCTTTCCGACTGCCTGTTAACTTTTCCTTTGGATCGTCTCCGTCTCGGTCTATTACAATACTATAATGTTTAGTAGTTATAGTGTGTAACAAGTAACGTTTCACTGGTGTATTGTATATTTTGTACTATAATTTAATCGTGAAGTGATGAACACAAAAAACCACGGATATTTGGCGAGTGGGACGGACGGCCATTCCATCCGTGTATGCGGGAACTACTGCAAAAGAGTACATCTCAAACATTCGGAAATACGTATAGCACCATAGAAAAAAACTGTATTACTTCGCAAATGACGTTGTCTATACACTGATACGGTGGTGATGTCGGGCACCACAGCCGGCTGGAACGATCTTCACGTTCATAGCTCTAACAAAGGCCGCCAAACTTTAAAAAAGAAACTTTGCTTGCGTCCTTCGTGAAATAGAAGAAGGATAAAAAGAATACTCTAAGAAGGTCTCTTTGCCAGGCAAAGGCCCACATGTGAAACGCGCCTGGAAAACGATGAAGGGTAAGAGTGCCACGTGAGAGAGAGAAAGCTAGATTGTTCTGCACAGCTGGTTTGTCTACCATTTTTCCTACGAATGTACAGTTTGAACTACCAGAAAGCTTAACTGGACAAAGGAGAGGAGGCGTAGACGGAGATTTAGTATGATCTCGGACCAGGTCCAACCGTCAGACGAAGGGCCAGAAGATTGGCCTGGGATACAATGAATCATGCCAACTCAATAGTACGCAGTGCTGTGCTCCAAAGGTATTCAAAGAAAAATGATGTGTAAAACTGCCTCTTGTAGAATGTATAGCTAACTGATGTTTTACCTATCTGTATATGCGTGTGTATTTATCACCGTATTTGTTGCGGGACCTGAGGGCGCTGTGCATTGCATCTGATTCAGTACACTGAAATATAAGGCTCTAACATGAGATTCTAGATGAACACAATGCACATAAAGTAACGATTTAAACTTGAATCAAAGTTCTTTGAAGCTACATCAGAATGCCATCGTTATACGTTAGTCTTCTGAACTACTGTTTCAGATCTTTATAGCGTCTTCTTACATTTCAGATATTATTGAATGCTTACATTTAATGGGTAATGGGTCTGGTCCCCATGGGCCTGCCCGACCAACGATCTCGTAAAGGATGATTGCAAATGAATAGACGTCTCCCTTCTGGGTCCCTCGTGATAGAAGCGATTGTTCGCGTAGGAGCTCTGGAGCCCGCCAAAGAAGACCTACGATATTTTTTACAAAAATATTATACATATTGCCAAACCAAATATAATGCTTGTAATGACAGAAACAATGTGATCAAGCGTAGCTGCTGTGACGCTGCTTTCTCTTAGTGACAACTTCATGCCGCCTAAAGCAATGCTTAATGACAAAGCCGAGCCTAAAGCTAGAGATGTTTTTTCTACGTACCGTTCTATAATAATGTATAACCATCTCCGTCTCTCAGTTACGTGCGTTTGCCAATTATAGCAACTTATTGTACACAATCGACTTGCTAATTTTAGCCTTAGTTTTCTATGAATATGGAACAATCCATATATCATTTTGTTGGTCGATAAGTTCACAATTCATATTGTTCGAGTTGGAACATTACTAGTTGAAAAAAAGTCTCGTCATACATACATCAATGTATGACGAGAAAAACCTGTTAGAAAAACATGGCATCCTGGAGGGTCCTCCTTGAAAGGTTACGGCCTGGGCTGCCGAATGGTTTGGTCATTCAATAAAAAATGGTTAGATCCAAATGTGACTTTTTATATTTTTTTTTGCTCGGTTATTTTTTCATTTTTGTTCTATATGGTTTTAGGACTCTTAGGCGAACGCCGTATAATAACCAGGTCAATATGAAGGCCTTCAGTCTGACATCTGTCGAAACAGCAAGGGAAAACATCAAAATAACACAACTAAGGTTGGCACTGTTATTACCACTTGTGACTTTAAGTAATTTTTGAATAAGATAATAACAATAATACTAATAGTGAGAAATATATTTACCTACTACAAAGAGTTTGTAGATTTGGCTTTTATCAACAAAAAATCTACGCTTTTCAGAAAAGCGTAAATTCTTTGTTCGTTCTCTAAATGCATATTCAGGTTGTGGTATTTATTAAAACAAGAAAGAGGAGAAATAACGCAAGCAGAAATATCTTAGGCAAAGTTGGACTTCCGTTAAAATTCAAATCTCTGATCTGAGACATAGGCCAATGTTTGACGTTCTTTTTAAATTGTTGCCCTTTTTATTTTTACCCTTTATTATATTTACCTTTTTATACCTTTTATTTTCACCTTATTCTATTATATCGTATGTGTAATTAAGTTCCAAGCTTTCAATAAAAAGGTAGATTTTCTGCATCGACGGTTCCATGTTGAGTAAACTGTACACAAGGTAAAATCATCCCTATGATATATGTGGCTTTAAGAAAAAAGTCTTCGATGTCTAGGTATTTGTAGCGCCACTTAGTCTATGTTAGTTTAAGTATAGAATTAAAAGAATAAGTGGAACAGTAATTTACTTATGAGTACAGGTACTTAGCAACCATTTTCTAGCCATATTGGGAGATCTTCGAGGCGCAAGATGGTCTCTCGAGGTTGTGCTGTTTTTTTAAAAAATAAAAACGATTGCGATTTAGACAAAACCTGACGACGCTGACATCAAATAATATCGGTGTCACACATGAAGACGTATCTCGATATGACCCAACTAAATACATGAGTTAATTAACCCACCTCTATTTCGACGATTCGTGTTTGGCATGTTTTGACCCGACCGAAATTCGTGAAGGCCGAAATCTGTGATTTGCAGCACCCAGCGCGAGTCTACCAAACATTTAGAAGATTTCAGGTTACCATGCGACACAATATCCGAATCGTGGATATAGATCATGCCCTTTAGGAGATCGGCCACAAGTGACGATACAAATATACCGTCCAACGTCAGGTCTTCGTTCTTTAGCACATCCTACGTGTCGTCACACAGGTAAATCATAGATAAACATGAATAAACGGAAGTTAAGAAACGAGTTTTTTCTTAGCTAGGTATGCTGTTTTCATCTAATTAGCCAAGTGCGCCGAAACACTTTTGCACTAGAGTCCCTTTAGAGGAACAAGAATAAGTTCAACTTGATTTACCGCTTCGTTTTTATTAGCGACATCTTGTGTTTAATATACGTATAATAATGCTAACGGAAGAGCTAAACGCCATCACGTGTTGTAGCCGTCCCCTTGTAAAACTTACAAAGCATTTTACTCTTGCGCAAACTTACCTATCAATAAATGATAATCGACACGGCAACCGTGGCAACATCCATATAGACTAGCCTAATCCTACCATTTAATGGGCTCAATTGCATTTCTACAGCAAAAAACCGTACCGTACTTCGACACATGGTGCAAACTAAAGTCTGTCACGTTAGGGCTTCTACATGGGACTAAGCTCGTACACAGACCTACAGCCACATAGGCCAAACTCTTGGCCGGAAGATTTAACATAATCGTTCTACATCGGGCGCGAATCGCACAACAGCATCGCAACCCTATACGACGTTGAAGGCGGCAACGGGTTGAGCCAGCAATGCCATAACGTAGACGCTTCATACTTGCAGCTGAATAAGGCGTCGACAACCGCATAATCATGACAATAACGCGCCCTCCTTTCAGTATAAAAGCGTAAAGCTAAACTAAGCCGTCTGGCAGGGCGACGCGGGACAATCACCGCCGTACGACAGCAGAGGCGCAGACAGCTAAAAAAGCTCGGAACACGGTCGTTTGAGCAGTAAGCAAAGTCAACATGAGCAAACACGTCTTACAATACAACATAAGAAGGCACCGAACGTTAGAGCAGCCGCGCAGCACGATGGAACGGCAATGGCCGCGCCAGGGTCTCGCTTAGCGCATAACAGGAAGTGACCGGCCAGCGCAATTTACAACAGCAAACAAAAGCCGAGCCTCCGAACACGGCTGTTATTGACAGAACTTGCATGGTCGCTGGTTGAGAGATGCCGCGGGCGACCAACAACTAGCTGCCCCAGAAGGCAACAGGCGAACCCTCGAACGAAAGGAGGAGCGAGAAAAGCACAAGGAAATTAATATCGGCCCCTCATCCCATTCCATTTTGCGTGCGACACACATGTGCTATGGGGCAAAATCTGCAGTGTGACTTCGTTGCACACGTAAAAAGACAACTAGACGTCTGTACATATTTAGCTTTATTGGTCCGTTGTACTGCTACTTACTGCTTAGCAGCTGCTGCTGCCGCTAGTATGATCTTTGGGCAATTGTACGTATGGACGATCGTTCGGCTACTGAAAAACAGGAAGGAGTAGGCCTATAGGAGACAGCAGAGATGAAGCACCACAAGCTAACTTGATTCATCACTAATATGCACAACGCGAACTGTTTAAAGCTTGCACCCAACAACACGGAAAGTACTAGATTTCCATAAGTTCCTTTATCAAGATAATTGTCCTTTACGAGCCCATTTGAAGTGTATATGCTCGACATTCACTTGAGCTGGTTCTTGAACTTTTGCAAGCCGTTTAGTTTACGATAATTCAGACACGAGCTTCGTGTCGCTCTGCAAAAAGGACTCGTTTCCGTTCTATGCATTCGATACGGATATCTTCCGTTTCAGTTAATTTTCAACAGAAGTACTTTGAAGGTCCCCACAGGATGTTGACATGGAAACTATACGATAAATTGTCTAAGTCTCGTTGATATAATGGAATATTCGTTCAAATTAGGTCACATGTTAAGGCACAGTACAATGATAGGTTCAGCTGTTGCTGTTTCGTACGTACCTCAAGCGACCCCCTGGCGCAGTACAAGGTAAAAATGCAGATGTTTGGCGGGTCGACGCAGGCTCCAATAAAGGGATTGACGTTTTCGTGGCGCATCTCGCGCATCTGGTGGTTAAAGATACAAGCAGTGGTTAAAACTCAGAAACAATTTTACTTTACAAACAATTTTACAACATTTGAACAACTTTGAAACAATTTTAACATTTACTTGAAGACCTTTCTGACTTCACAGGAAGCAAACAGCGAATGTCATTGTCAACTTTCCACGTGCCAATAGGCCTGTTTCTCCGGCACTAGGCTAGAACCGATTCGAGCAAATGAAAACCTGCAGAACTGTATCCGATTGTTTACGCCCATATGTTACTCTGTCAAATGGCGCATGCAAAACACGGGTTGTCAGACAAGCTCCTAAAAAATTCAATCCTACCGAACCGCAAACGTATCGAAGCTACTGCTATATGTCTTAGTACACTAGCACCGCAGTTTAACGGATACGTTACCTGAATGAGCTCTTTTCGAATGCTCCTTGTAAGGTCGATACTCTTCTTATAAATGGGCTTGATGAAAACCATATTTCCCTTGTAGAAGCATACACGAGAACAGCCTCCATCGGCATCCGTTGGCTCGTAGGAATCTTCATCCGGAGAGATGCCTGTCGGTAAGCTTGCTGGGGATTCGCTAGCAAATATAGTCTGCCAGGCAGCACAACGAGATATTAATAAGTGCTATAATACAAATGACAATTTACGTCAAAGACCTGATCAGTCCTATTACTCTGTTCACGCTTAAGTAGCAGCAAGCTACTTGCTCTACTTGACCTCGAACTATTTGCTTAGTTAGTTCATAAAAGCTAGATATTATACTAGAAACCTAACACAATCCCTCTATTTCGAACAATTCGAAATAACCTACTCCAGAGACGGAATTGAAAACGCTGCCTTATTTGCGCTGTTGTGCGGTCTATCTGATGCCTTTATTTACAAACCATCGTTTTGTCAACCTCTTACGATTTGAAGGCTACATAGAAGACGTAGCAATTCCAAATAGAGATAACTGCGCAATCTGTTTCACGGTCGCAAAGCGATAATGCCATTCGATTTTAGCGAGTCGTCCGGGCGTTCAGACAACGCTTCCTGCTGGCACTAATCGAACGCGTTCTAGTGATGTTCTGTTGAGAGATGATTTATTCTTTCATGAAGAAAGAGGACTCTCAGAGCAGCAGCTGCAGGTCGGCCAACAGCGTGCGGAACATACGGTGCGTGATCTAAGAAGACCTATGTTCTTGACGTGCTAGACGGGATAAAAAAAGCACAAGGCACACAAACTAGACGGGCCGACGCTACGTACTCTACCAGTCCTTGAGACTATGCTGATGAACAAATAAAAGCCATATGGCTCGAATATCGCTAAGAAGTAGGCTCAATTTGTCCCTCCTGCGACGCGAATTCGCTCAGGTAAAGAAACCAAGCGACAACGTCGGTGCAGTGACATGGACAATGTTTTTGTTCTCTTATGAGACATCGTTTAGTGGCCATACGAAATAGAATAACCGAATCCATCGTGACGTGCATACTGTTGGCTGATAGTTTCTGCTACCATAAGCCTGCTGTGGCAAATGATGAAGAGAACGGAAATCCTCCCTCGGTGCTAGGAGGGCGCGAAATGCTAATCCCCATACATTCGTATCAGTTAATATTGGGCAACTGAAAACCTGACCCAATCGGTAAAACACATTGAGATACATTCTGTTTTAATATACAACAAACACAATAAAGTATATGCTCACATAGATACAGGGATCGTTTTTGTTTTTGAATGTTAATCACACTTACAGCTCGAGGGTTCGTCGATGGGGGAGTGGTCCTGTTGCAGTTCGGGAGCGAAGTCGCTCTTGAAATGCCGTTTTGACGCTGTTGTGATGCGTAGTTGCTGGGCTGCTGTCGCTGGGGGTAGCCCAAATGGTTTCCACTGGCGCTTTCCCGCTGAGGATGCTGCTGCTGAAGGTGCTGCGGCTGATGCTGATACTGAAGATGTGGTAGGGACAGGACGTCTCGGATATCGATTTTCCAGAGTAACTTTGCCAACCGATATTCGTAACGGTAGTGGCGTGCCAGCGCCAGACATCCGGCAAGTACAATCGATATGCACGAAGTGATGACTAGAACACCGCGCCAGTCTATAGATACATACATTTTAAGGAAAAAAAAATAATGCCAATATTTACTGGCCGCATTAACTAGCATTAGAAGTGCTGTCACAGTCGACGCACGGGTGAGCGACGGGAAAAAAAGTACGAAATATCACTATGACGAAACGACGACACAGCACTCACGTACCAGAAAGGCTCGTGAATCATGCTACTATGATAGAAATTATATGCCTATAGGCCAGTGTGGGACCTAAGCAAGATATAGTCCTGAAAATGCAATACATAATCAGAAGATTTGTTTAAGCTTGTCAAAAAACTTGTTCGACTACTTAGCGCGACTAACACTCTATCAGCACGCCGTGCAAACAATTCATAGTCATATTAATGACGCGCGGACTCGTTGATGAAAAACAGTCGAGTTCAATCTCGATCCGCTAAGTTTATTAGTGCATTATGCTACGACAAACGAGAACTTGCTTAGATATCAGCATAATAAACATCGGAATAAACAGGAACATCTTTTTTTGACGATTCTTTGTGATTCTACCTCGGTAGAAATAGTGGAAGTTGAGTAACGTTCATAGAATCCCGTGCTGGACCAGTTGTATTGTTAGAAACGGAACTTGTGTTACATAGACAAGGCTGTATTGTATTGTAGTCACTTGCCATCTGTCCAGAGTATCAATAGTAATGAAATCACCGTAAGACGGCAGTGTTTGTCCACTACAGCAGAAATTGCTTCAGCTGGATTCGTACTTGGTAAGTTACAGTCAATCGTACTTGTAAGTAAGTACTTGTTAGGAATGGCAAAAGGTAATCAATTAGAGATGAACAATGCCTTTACGAAGGTTAACCCTCTTTGCCTGTTTAATTTTCTCATGTTTTAATAAAGGGCCGCAGAGAAATTGTCTTCATTTAAAGATCTTCTCAAGTAGGCCCATTATCTTAGAAAACCTTAGAACGGTGGTCGCTTTGAGCGCAGGTGCCTATGGTGGGATTGCTCAAGAAGACGCTTCCTTGCACCACCTGCTACACCGATAAGGACCGTCAAGGACCACAAAATAATTAGAAACGCCAAAATTACATCACCTCACCAGTCCGCCACAAAGACGAATTGTCGGCCCAATGAATTACCTTGCATTGACAGCAAAATTAGTCCCCAGGCACCGTCAAATGAAGCTACAAGTGCATCTGAAATGATTCATAATTAATTATAGCAGTTTTCAATGGACATTTTAGTGAATTGCTAACCCAGGGACAATAGAAGCTCCAATAATAATGACTATAGAATTATTCAAGGGTAATGCCAGACATGCAAGCAAAGTTCGAAACCCCCCTAGCATTTTTTTCTTTTGTACAGCCAGTCGAAACAGTGGACAGTATCGATTGCCAGCGCTGCCCAAAATATGAGCCACTAAAGAAATTCGGCCTAGTTAGAAAAGTGTATAAGAGAGGAACTTTAACTTGAAGAAAATAATATATTTTAGCAGAAATTTGCAAAAGTCTATTACAAATCTATTAATTATTTAAATTAAAACAAATTAATATTAAAATTTTGAGTAAATTGGCAAGATATCTGTAGATTTGTTTCACTAACGGATTATTTTACCGGATTTCGAAGCGAAACGGTGAATCGTATTATACAAAATAACACGGGGCTGAAAGTCGACGTCCAAAACACTTTGGAAGTTCTAGTTAGCTCTAATAATTGCGCTCGTATAGAAAATATGAACGTATGCAACACCGACAACAGGTGGCTGTTAGTAGCAACGACCCGGGTATGCATCGGGTTGCTATCCTGATCGAATCTGTTATTGCTACATTTTATCATGATACAATAAATAGTCACTCTCTGATTGGTCAGATCTTTTCCAAGATGTCAAAACCTCGTCTCGCGGTACAACGCGTCACGTTTTGATAATTTACCATGGCAGTATGAAACTTCAGTCAGGATCTTCTAGTTTCTAATCAAGAGGAAGCCTACTCCTCTTAAATTACTTTTGCAGAATTAATAAGTCAGTATAAAACAGTAGGTGTGCTAAAGTATTCAAAAGACGTTAAATAGGGAGAAAATACATGTTCTTCCTACAGATTTAATTGTGTCATTCGACTACATTTCATATGAAGCCTAAAAGCTCTTGTTTAAATAAATATTCCCTTTTTCGAGCGTCTAAAGTGGCAAACTAAAAAAGCTACATGAGAGCACCATGGTGTACGAGTGTGCTATGATAGTCCCTATAGACATAACCCTATCACCCAATAGAGATCGCTTCTAAATCGATGTCAATAGTAAATATGGAGTAAAAAATCCTCCAGGAGTATGAGGTTCGTATTTCGCCTCCAAACGCGCTGCAATAGCAGTTTATCGGAATTTTATTTATTACCTTTATCGGAAATGCACTTTTCCTTGAAGAATCCGCAACGCGGTTCGCTCAGTGGGGGTCGTCCTCCGAGCCACGCCAGCTCGCTTTCTAACTGGAAGATCTGTAAACGTAAGACAATGTTATATATACGACTATATCGTTCAATAACGCATAGCTGTTTGTACTTTCTGAGCGGAGCAGCATCACGTATCACGGCTAAATACATTCGTTCATGCAATTTGTATGGGCAACTTTTTCAAAAGCACACGGGCTGGTCTGCACGACAGTGTGTCGATGTCTTGAAAAAACACGGCGTCTCGATACGCTTTCTTTGTTAAGAAAATAATGGCCATTCTTAATTATTGCCACTCGTTTCTGTTTTTCATTTGTTAACTTGCTGTTATTAAGCCATTGAAAAGCTCTGGATTTGCCTGCAGTAGTTTTGTTCAGATCACCGGGCCATAGTCTGAGTTCGAACCTAAAAGACGGCTACCAGTAAAAAACGCCATCGTCAGCATTCCTTATTTGTTTATCGCAGTGTCAGAAAGCTGACGAAATCGCTTGGGATAGATGTGGCAGGTGCTTTGAGTCTTCGAGCGAGATATGACCCTCGAAAATACCTGGCAAAACTAAAAAGGGCATCTTTCATTATCAGCAAACAAAGACCGGGCAAAGAGAAGTGCCATATGAAAATGCCGTTACTGTCATAATAGTCTGGTACGTTTAGTTACTCTAATTTGCTGGAGAGCCCTAAGGCTAGTCAGGTAACCATCAAAAGTTAGTCTACTATCCACTAGCCGGTCCTTCATTACCCTGTGATCTAATTCTAACTATGACGACGATCACCTAAAACGAAACGATGCAGAAAGGCGTCTAGAAACCTACTTACAGGTAGTAGTTCTCCACCATTAGTGCCGTTCGACGAGCCGGCATCCGTAGGAGCTATGGAAAACCTTCCAACAGGCGAGAGATGTTCATCGGACGCGTTGGCGAAACCAAGAACCGTATAATTTCCTTCTGAATCACCGTTCTCGTCGACTTGGATATCGAAGCCCATTACACCTGATACGTGTCGATGACAATATGAATATAGAAAAACATACAAACAGCACTTATAGCTGACTTCATTGATCATGCTGAAGAAACCATTCAAGACTCTCAGAAGAAGATCATCTCGAGCAACGATTGTAAGAGACGTAAGATACCGCGGCAATGCGATCTTCGGCCTCTTTCTCGAGGCAATAAACTGTCCGCGAAAGCATTGGATTGGTGTCTTTCTATTTTCGCCTGTCGGCTATTAATCTCCGGTAATCCGTGTAGCAGGAAACGTGTAACGGAAACTTGTATAGGCATGTAGTAGGGGCTAATCTCTTTTTGCGATGAAAAACGGGCCAATTAGAGCTCGATCTGGTAGGATGTTTAAATTGACACATGGCGTAGTCTCATCTTTTAGCACGACCTTGGATGGTTGATTGATCTACAGGTAAAAACAGGAAATTGCATTGTTGATATAATCCCCAAAGATCGTTCTCATTAGCCAACTAAACTACCGAGCAACACAGCTATTGGAGAGCTCCACACATTGAGGAATTTTGCTGGAGCTTCTCATTGGCTAGATGATATAATTGCTAGCAGAACTAGAGATTTCAGCCACCCTAAACGAATTGACAAACTATATTCATAAAACTCTAGATAACGATTGATGGGATTCATTCGAAAATCAGTGGAAAAAAAATAGGTTTTCCTTTTATTTTGACACAATGTAAACATTTGCCCGTTTTAATCAACACTGTATTTCTTTGGTGCTTATCGACGTTCATGCTCAAACGGATTCGACTAAAAGATGGTTTCTAGAAGATGCCAGCCCCCCACAGACCCTTCTCCTCTAATGGACGCATCATAAGTACTAACTAATTGCGCATTCTGGAAAAGTTTAGAAAAATCAAGTTCGTATGAAGTCCAAGCATAAGGAACCGTGCCAAAACAATGACACTTCCAAGTAGTGTAAATACTGGTAGCAGATGACCAGCGGCTCTACATTTATTGACGCTGATCATTCGGCTAACTCTAGATTTTCGTTCAAGAACCTTTTTTTTTAGGACTAGCGAAATGTTTTACCCATAACTTTGTCTAGTTGTAGCGGTAACGTGCTGGCTATTTTAGTCAGGGATTCGCCAAGTGGTCTCGGTTTGAAAACGGGCGTAGGCATTTTGTGCTTCAGTCCAGCCGTCCGTAACGGCCGCATCGGATATGGGATTAGAAGCAGAAACCACTCAGCGGAAAACACGCTGCTATATTACAGCGTCTGTGCCGTATGACAGAAGGAATAAATCTTTTCCTTATTTGTTATTTAGTAATTATTCCCAACATTAGAAAAAAACTAAATAATAACTGACACAGGAAATATTGCATTTCTTGAGCTGTCAATACTCACAGCGTATGATAATACTGACCTATAAAAACAATGTCCTGCTATAATAAAGAAGTCGTGAATATTCTCTAGGCGCATCAAGTGGTCCTTCACGTGCTTCAGTGGCACACTTTCCGGGAGTTCTCCATTTGAAAGAAGTGTCATCGACTCTGCGCTTGAATTGATCACTCCCTACCTTGTTGATTAAGGGTTAAATGTTTTTCAGAGAGTTTTTAAGAATTCGGCCAGAGCTTGGCCTAATCTGGCATCCACCAAGGCGAGCTTAACAAAATTTCATAAAGCTGAACAAAAATCCTTATCTATTTTTTTTTCTTCATAAATGGCTGGCAAGTTCGCCTTCCTTATACGAAACGATAATTGTGTGTTCTATCTGCTCTGACTCGAACCATGCATATAAAAATAGGTGAACGCCACTTCGCTCGGAGAGAACTAAACCTATTTTAAACAAATAGAAATTATTCCAGGAAGAAAAATTAGAAAAAAGCTATCCAAAGAGCCCTACGCTCGACAAGAAAGAACTGGCTTAAGGTAATGCTTTTTACTAACAGCAGTTAAACGCGATGTCGAGACAAAATTCTTAAATTGGCACCTGTTTTCGCTGTTCTGTGTGTGATAAGAAGGTGCTTTGATTTTTTCCAACCCAACCCAACCCAACTTACTATCCAGATTTCTTATTTCAAAAACCCTATATATCATTGACATCTCACTCCAGTATATGAAAGCCGTGATCTGAACAGGGTGTATTTGGATCCAACCAATAACAGCACGATTTTTACCATGGGTAGTATACTGATGTAATCATGCTGAAAACATACTTCTATACACGTTATTTCTGATGACATCGATTAAGGCTGTGCCATTTTCGAGACTCTGGTTTCTCCTGAGAAGCTCCGTTGCTGCTCGCGCATACAGCCAGACGGCATCGTACGCCATCGCTGCGTATGGAGGTATATCTACCTGCGATTAACAACAAAGCGTTTTTAATTAATGTTTTAGTAAGTACCTGTTTTCATCACAACCATGCCTTCCACTTCGCCAGAAACGGATTATTGTCCACTCATTATAGTATAGCTACCATCTAGAGCTAGACAACAAGACCTATTGGAACCCCTCATGGTTTCTATGTAATTTATGTTTTCGTTTCGAAGAAAACAACTGAATCTCTAGAAATCTATACCGCTGTCAGCTGGATTCATTTCTACTAGCAATTAACTATTAATTGGAACGTATCTAAGTAGCTTGGACATGGGGGCAAAAGTGTAACGATAGACTAGGTATCATCTACCGCCTATAAACCTGGTACAGGTCTAATGAAATTTTGCCATACAAGGTTAGAATGCAGCACAGCTACTGAGCTGAACCTAGCTAAATTCACTGCCTCCATGATCCGTCTATACTGGTAATAATTATCAAGTTATTACAAATAAGTCCCGCAGACTTTAAAACTTAATAAATTTCGAATTAGATACGAGTAGTAGAAGAAATATAACTGGTAATTGCTCTAGCCTTCTGAAAACTTACGAACGAAAACTGATTAAGTTTACTTAAGAAGAAATTAGTTCAGAAAAGAGAAATTAGTTTTCTTTTTAGTTCCAAAAATCAACGCTTAGTGGTCCAGATTTGTTCATCGGAAATTCACAGAAAGTTCAATGAAGATATCAGGCAAGCGAGCATTAAGCAAAAAAGCAGAACGTGAATGGTGCAAGTGTTTAAAGAACGGAGGTTGGGGTATTGAAAGCCAGCGAAAAAATTGTTAGATCGAGGAATCTGCGGTACAAAAATGCATTACCTCAACCGAGGAAAGCAAAGCTTGAACCGTAAAAACTGCCAAAACTGGCATTTTACATCTATAGTGTTACAGAATCATAATCTAATGCGAAAACTATACCGAAAATGGGTTGACTTCAGGCCAATAGGAAATGCAAGCAGTGTATTCAATGTGCAAATCGCGGAACTTCAATCAACAAAAAACCTCCCTGGACCATACGGTCACCTTAGACGAGGTGTGCTTCATTCTTTGCCGCCAGCCAAAGAGAGACTGAGTGAGCAAATGGCGTCGTTCTGAAGAAAAATCGTATTTAATGGCTGTGTTGAGCAGTGTCCGGGCATTAAGATGATAGTAGTACTTAGAAAAAAAAAAGCATCAGCGGCATCTGCTACTCTGAGGTACTCGCCGAAAATGAGCTAATAAATGCAATCTGCTATTTCATGGACTCATTCCATTTGGCAATCGAAAGCACATAGTTTGGGCACTTCGTGACAATGCCAAGCTTCGGGGCTATGCTTTAAGTACGTTTCGAATTGAACAAAAGCATATCCGACGTTGACTTCAACCCGTCCATTCTCGTCCGTATGATACGATAAAAAAATGCCAAGCATATCCTACTATCACTTTACTTCGACAAGTCATGGATAGAGATATCAAATATGCAAACTATACGTACATGGCTGCTCCGAAGCTGCCAAAGTTTGGATCAGAGTGCAAAAAATATAGAAGAGCACCTCTAACGTACATTGAAAAATAGTCATTCAGTAATCCCGCCGGATTTGCTTATGGCGGAAGTATTCTAGTCCGAGCGAACCGACATGCCAGTCAATAAAGTTGTTTCTTACCTGAACACGGGGATGAAACGGAATACAGAGAGGTGGCTGGCTTGCAAACTTCTGAACGTTTTCCTGGAACTTCTGATAGGTCTCGAGCTGTGGAGCACATGGCGTTATCATCAGCACCGATCGGAACGGTGTTGCATCGAAACGTGAGTAATGCGGCCGATCCCACTCTGGCAAGTGCAATTAAACGCAACGGTCAAACCAATAGACCATTGGAGTTATCGAAACCACATGCCTTGCGTCGAAAACGACCAGAATAAGTTCAGGGAAAGTATCATGAAAGAACTTTGTTAACGGTCATCGACGACAGATTACAGGATAGCTTGAACTTCGTCTGCCTTTTTTTCTCACAGTAAGCTTCCCGCAGTTTATACACTTGCGAAAGTGAGTCGGAGTCATGGTTTACCTTTGATCATAAACTGGTAATGCACCATCGGGTTATAGATTTCGTCTTCTTCGACGGAAATAATGACGTATTCGCCTGCCGCCAGTAACCCCTTTTTTTCCATTACACCAACGAAGTCGATCAAGGCATGTGTATCCGTCAGCAGAATGTAGACTCATTTTGTAGATGTAGATAAAAACAAAAACAGAAATTGAAGAATTTCGATTATGCCGCACCATGTTGTCTAGCTGCATCTACAACCATATTTTTTAGACTGGGCTGCTACCTCTTCCGTCAGCGAGGACCATGTAGCACACCTTCTACTGGCTTATTTAGGTAGCCCCAAAATTTGAAGTTGATTTCTCCCAGCTGTCAATCGGCTTATAAAGGATCTGATAAATATTACTTACCTATGCGTGTGTTACTGCGTTCATGTGAATATAATTCTGCAAGGGAAACTCTTGCCTTCAGTTTACACTTATTTGCGCGTAAAGCCTAGAGCATTTTTTTTTTTTTTTAACTGATACCACACTATTGCCGCTGATAACAGCGAAACGCTGGAACACCTTTATTCAACGAATACTACAACATATTTTTTAATGCATTAATTGAGTTCAAAAAAGGCTTAATTTTTTGATTGAGGCATTAAAACAACTGTCTGAGATAGGAACTGTTCTTTTCAAAAATATGGGAGACCACTTTCTGATTGGCATCTATTCCCTATTTTGCCAAATATATAGGTAGGCCTATCTAAGAATTGGCAAGTTCTTGCTTCCTGCCGAACACTCTATTATAACAATACCTGACAAGGTCGAAAAAAATGTTCGCTACAGCCTTCTGTTGGCCTATTGCTACCATTTACTGATTCGAACTGGCCACTGAATAAAGAAAACGAACTATTCCTTACAGACGCGTGTCCATACTTCTGCAGCCGTACTCCTACGATTTTCTAAAACGACATCTGTCGTGTAATATCTGTTACAAATTTCAACTTTTAGCGGTAAATGATGTATTAGCGTCTTATTATCCTATTAGAGTGGTCTTGCTTTGTTTTGGTGAGCTTTCCCACGCCTCTCAAATATAAATTTCAAACCGTGAAACATCCCGTATAAAATGTTTTAGATCATAAAAAGTATGATCTAAAAAAACTGATCTGAATCATAGGTATCGCGTGTTATAAAAGCGCAGGAATGCAGAGGTAACGAAAAACCCAGCAGGCGTAATGTGCCGTGAAGTTTCGTCTCTAGGACGCCTAACAGATTTACAAAAGTTTACAGAGTTATATAGTGGTCATCCATCTTGAAATCGTGTCCCGAACTCAAATATCAGTAGCCCAGACATGAACGGAATGTTTTTCATTTTTGTATCAAGAGAAAGCAGGCAACCTAATCGCACTTTTATTTTTATTTTTTCTCGAAGCAACAGATACTACTGCCATTCAAGCCTATAATCCTCTATAAACCTATAATTCATGTTTCATCCCGCCCTCCGCTTTTAGGGATTTTTATTTTCCGCCAGGTGGTTTTTTTCCTTCGCTTTGCATTATTTCTTCCCATCGCCGCCTACCTACGTCTTACGTAGTACTTCTTTGTGAACTGTCACCTATGGACTTCGCAAAGCTCTAAAGCTATCCTCTCATATACTCCTACAAGCAGCATCGCGCTACTTTGACTGTTGCTGATCGTTGTACTATAATTCTCACTTTTATTTTTACCACTATGAGAAGAAACTACAACCACAGCTATGAAGGAGCCTTAGCAAATCGATACCCGTCGCCTTTAGTCACATCGCCGATGGTGCCGAGCACGTTAGAGGAACCACTGCTACGTTCCCTGAAGGCCCGTGCCTTTATCTTACCGTTACAAATGTAATAAATGATTTAGTGGGGCGGGAGCAAGCGAATGGAAAGACCGAAATGCGAGGGACAGAAACGGGAAACGACGACGGCGACGACTTAGCCAGCGCATAGCATTGTGTGATGGTCATGCGGTAACTTACTTCGAGTAATTTCGTACGAGTCCTGCACGATTCGGTGGAGGTTGTCGACGTTCGTTTCCATGTAGTCGCCCGTGATCATGTATGTGCTGGTGACTGTGATGTTGTGCCGCTTCGCTAGATCGACCAAAACCTAAATCCGTGACAGCGATAGGACCAAGTAACAACATGATGGAATACAGTAGACTGTGCTTTATTAGAAGCAATGACAAACTCATCAATGTTAAAAGCGGCGTTCGGCAGTTGCCGTACTCAATGGAAGAAACATTCGCACTTGTGTCTGCTGTAAAATCCACGAACAGCTGTTCGAATATGGTTTAAAAGAGAACGATGCTGTCAAGTAAGGTAACATGGGGCGAGTAATTTCATGCAGATGCTTAAGTTCTCCATTTGATTTTCACAATGTCAACAAAATTATACGATAGCAACTAGCAGGTCAGGTAAACTCTAGCGACTGCCAAAAAGGATGAACTTGACGGATCGTCTTTTGTGACTCTACTCTATGTTGACGTATACTTCCTCATAACAGTATTAGCTCCTTTTTGCCTCTGCGCGTATGGACGAAATAACCAGAACTAAAGAAATAAAGCAAGAACAAAGTTCACCGAATGTAGAATTCATGACTGGTGTCGTTGTAAACGTATAGGTAAGAGACTTAATTTATAGTTATCTTCGATCTCAGGGTAATTGCAGAGTAGGACAGCAACGTAAGCATGCTATCGCATGAACAGTCACCGTACTCGAAGCGTCTACGCCAATTAGACAAATAGATTCAAATCAATCGTTTTCTGTATTGTGAACACTCACTTCGTCTGAACTGGATGCGTCTCTTGCGTAACGCCGAAATCTGCTAAAACCTTTACGCTACCAGAGTGAAAGAACAGATTGAATAAACGCCGATATAACAGAAATATATACTTTGAGCAGAAATTAATATAATGTCTCATCTCTGGTTATTGATTCCCCTTTGGTTTTCATATGTTGATATTTACGTCACGTTATCGTTTCACGGTGGAAAGTCACGTCGACCGCTTTCAGGTACACGCAAGCACAGGCACAGCGTGATCTATCTGTGAATGCCACAGCTTTTAATTAATATTTCAATTTTCTGGCGGAAACTTTAACTGAACATTATTCATTAACAATATATAGAGATCGTTAATAACGGGACCGATGCCTCGCTAGGTAGGATTCACAGCGTATCAGTACGCATACAGGGTGTACAAGAGATCCATCGCGTAAGTGAGGGGTAGAGCTCTGTGAAGTCTAATGCTCTGGTCACAGTGTCGTATCGACTTCTGAGAGTATTAAAGCATAGACTATAGTCCCGTCGATCGATACATATCTTGCAGTTTACACTCAGTATTCGTCCAGCAAGCGGACGCCTGTCGAAGACGCCATGTCTTTGTTTTGTCACAGTGAACTTGTGAGAACAGCTATAGTAAGACCTCATCCGCCCAAGTCGTTTGATTTCTATTAGAGAAAGATACCGGTTCTTGTAGGTGGAGTGTATTCGAGGCCGGAGCTAATGCGCTCCTTGCGAGGGGCATGGCTAGAATTTGAGTGTGACAGCTTTGCCAGTGGTTACCGTTTGAGTTGCCTATACCACGACAGCTACCATGACCTCAAGGCGAAATATACTGGTTAGTACCGCTAGATAGGCTTTATTGGCCTTCACATACCTTGCGTCCGGAACTGGACAGTGATCATCTGAGATGCAGTTTAGTGTTTATTAGCTGCAAACCGCTATATTTCATTTCGCCCCGCACTTTTTCATAAATAAGTAGAGAACTCACCGTTCGTTTTTTTGGGTTGGCTGACACCGACCGTGTTTTGTTAGCACGGGCAAGTAACACAATGAGAGGGAGCGATAGTCATCAATTTAACGTCGTCGTCAGCCTTACTCTCGACCCCGGATGGAAACAATGAAGCTGGGCTGACTCTGTGATTATAACTCCCGAGTATTCGACGAACGGCTAGCCGAACGTTAGCTTTGCCTTTTCAGGCTATTACGCTAATAGCCCGACAATGGTTTAATAGAAAGACAATCCACGACAGGCTTTTTTCTTTGAACAGAAGTTGTAATAACATACGGGTGTTAATTTAACGAAAAGCACATGCAGCTTCAATGTGTTTGCTACGCTTATTATTCTCAAAAGCCACATATCGATGAAGTAATCTATTTTTCCATTCTATCTTCACGGATCATGTTAGGTTGACATGCGTTTTTTTTCTAGCCTATTATCTCATGGCAAGTATTTCTCTTCTTCAAAATAGACGAATGAATTTTACTAAAATTATATACAGTACATACTTGTCATAGATAAAAATTGTCTAATCTGAAGAGACATTCACAGTGTGAAATATCTCTTGACATTAAGCTTCTGGTTTTAGCTCCTTCGAGAATCAAGACGGCATTTGTCACGGTAAGCGGTGGATATCTTATGGTAAGCAGTCCTCATGTGTCTGTCCCTCGTTGCAGAGTGTACGGCCTGATAAGAAGACAACTGACGCGTGAAGGTATCTATGCAAGCAGAAAAGTTCGCTAATACCTGTTTTAATGGCGTTGTTTCCTACAAAACTAATTAGCAAATTTGCGTACGTTTTTCTTTACGGCCTTCACCGAACAAAACCCGTCCCAGAAGCCATCTCAATAGTGAACACCGTCCCAGAAAGCTAATAGGATATTGAAAGCCTTTTCATACCACATGAGTTTGCACGTAGGTTGTTGATTCCGCCACGACAAGGGTCACCCGCGTCCATTCGAAATACTTCAATAAGGCGATGACACTTTTGCTCACCTATAAACGCATCAAGTGTAAACATATTTATTACGGAGAATACTAGAAAAAAAGTTTAGATTTACTAATTGTGCGCCTTCCTTTGACGTTTTGCAGACAGTTGGTCAAGGCAATACAAGATACATATTAATAAGAAACTCGGCATGATAGCCAGCGATTGCACCCTCTGTACTTCAAAAACAAACATTGATCCGCACCTTTTTGTTGTTCGTTTGATATTTAAACTGTGAACCGAATCGGCTAAACTTATGAGACTTGGTTTCGCTGACATATTTAATATATAAAAATACACACACTCACCTTTGAGCTTGAAGGCAACGTACGGGCAAATGTCTTGAAAATTTTGCCACGGCTCACTCGCTGGTCGTAACACATCTGTACCAAAAACGATGCCCATCACCATAAAGACGTTAGGCCATATGATCAGAGCGCAAAAAAACCTAGATGATTACCTCGCCTACAGGCAGATCACTCAATATCATAACACATAACACTGCACCCTTTTAGCTAATACCACCTGTATCATTATGGCTTCAAATTAAAGCAAGTTCGTACCGCTGAGAGCCCAGAACCATTTCTTTTCACGGTTCGCCCACCTTGTAAGATAGTGGTCCAGAAGAAGACGTTATGCGCGCAATGCGAATATGATGTTACTTGTCGAATAAACTATTGTAGGCTCTAACTAATCAGAAGGACGAGCTGTTTTCCCGTCTATAGGCTCGAAAAAAGGCCTACCACGACGAGTCAGTGCCGTTGTCTACGATCATCTTTCAAGTGGCTTTTCGGATATCTAGTACGTTTTTTGATCTGCCTTCTTCTAGACTTGTGTTCGATGATACTACTACTAGACTGACCTAGATGATACCTAGGCTGACCTAGAAATTTGTCGTTTAAAGGACGAGTACAAATAGATTCGTCTCATAGATGAGACGAATCTATTTGTACTCGAAATTCGTCTGTGTTGTAAAGTAGTCTCATCTTGTCCACTTGTAGCTGGGGAAGGAACAACACTTATCAACAGAAAACCCACATCTCGTAAGTTCGAGGCCAAAATTGTCAGCCGCAACAATGAGCCGTTAAATTAGACCTAACTCTCTGATAGCCACTACGTTTACATGTCGATCTATACATAAGTAATGCTAAATAACACTGCTTGTAATACATACGCAAATGCAGTGTAAGATATATCTATATATTCCCAGGGGGTAAATTTGAAGATAGTTCTGTTTCAAAGATATAAGTGGTCGATTTATAAGGATATTGCTATTTTTTTGTCCTCCCTCAAAGCTACTGTTTACACTTCAAGCTGATCACAACAAGTTTCATTGTTTCTTACTATTTACCGTTGGTCACATCGACTAACCAATTTTTGTGTTGCTACTCATTTCGCTTGATAAGTATGAACCCTATTAGAGGGAATAGAGCCTTATTTTTTCCTAATACGGCTCTTTAGCTGCTTAAAATTTGGACGTTCTTCTACTATGATAATATCAATTATTGAAGCCGCTAAAAACGAAACGCGTGCTAGCTGGTTGCTCGACAAAATTATTGTTTTCACCAGTAGTGAGTGATTATAATATAACTTTCATTAGCTAGCAGTTAAGTGCTTCACTCCGAACTTTCTAAAACTTGCTGGGCTAAAGACCACGAAATATAGCCAATTTACACACTGGGCTCTTACTCCATAGCATTTGAACAGAAGAGGCAAGCATTTTGAATGTATCGACACGTACAATATCATAAATATACAAACTGCCCATTATAGAACTTCATACTCCTCGACACACAGGAGTAACTGAAAGTGACCGTTCAAGCGTTGGTTAAAAATGTTCTTTTACTAACGGTAGACGGAAGACTATTTCCCGTCTCCTATTCGTTATCAATCGATGTTCCATTGGCAAAAATAACACTTTTTACTCCATCAGTTCAATTGTTGTCATCGGTAACGCGAGAAACAGAAAGAAAGTGAACTAAACCGTATCGTATTTAGGCCTTTTACTATTGCCTATGGTTTGATCACAAGTAGTGGTATTGGAAATTACGCTCACTGCCCGCTTATCTGCTCTTGCCTTTTCTCGCAAGTCCGTGTTGGATGGAGTCTAGAGTTTGATCGGCGACCGGGTTCAGGAAGCCCTCGGTGGCGCGCTGAAGGGACACTGCGGAAATAGGGTACAATTCGATAAAGCGTTCAAACATTCATCGCAGACCACTATTATTTATTAGATCTAAAAGTTATAGTTCCACTCGTGAAAGGGCGAATCCGTTTAGAAGTTTTCAGGGGGTGGGCAAAAATGTGCGTGTTACGCTTCGTAAAAAAGCTCTTGACATGTATCAGATAACTGTGACCGGGTTGAGTGGATATAGGTACGTATTTAGCGGCAGATAGTTAAACGAATAGCCGGCTATAAGGGAGCTGTGAGAACAGCTAGCTATTTGCTGGTAGAGACCATATGTGATGCGCGATTCCGCGATGACTTGAGAGTTGCCTTGCCGCGATTGTAAGGTTGCTTTGATAGGATCGCAAGACACGTGGGCCTCGGGAATTACCAGGGCAAAAACGGATGATTTCCAGCACCTGTGGCCGCGGCCGCACCAAGCAGCGCATCTATCACGAGTCTGCTATTGGTGTAGGGCGCATATGTTGCGTATGACAGTGTGTCATAACAAACGGGGTATACTACCGTAAGGTATAATAATTATAACAATAGTAATACTACTAAACACAGGCAATAATGTCCGCCTTTAAATAAACGTCCTTAAATAAATAAATTCGTGTGAATATTAAACAACCGAATGAATCAGGAGTTACACTGATATTTTATGAGGTTTTTGTGCTATCGACGAATACCTAGGCAGAGCTCGAGGGCTGAAGTAAATTCTTGTACGCCAATCGAAATACGATAGGAGCTGAACTTATTCCCAGCTAAGTAAATTCGTGAGGTTGACCACGGCAAACATTGAAGATGTTTTAAAATTGAAGAAGAGATGTTATTTTGCAGTATGCTCCACAGGCTGCCCATGTGTCTAAGTCAAAAAAAAAAGTTGGCATACTTACATATGTAATCATTGGCATGTTCCAGGCGTCGGCAACAAGTGCTTCAGCAAAACAGCTTTCGTCTGGACCAATAAATGCTTTCACTGCCTGATTTCGAAGATCGGTCATTTTTTTGACACCTCCAGATCCTTCTGGTTGACCAACATTTTCTGCCACGAACGTTAGTCTGTTGGAAAGAAGTAATAGTTGAGCAATGCTTAAAAAGCCATAAGCCGATCGTTCTTCTCGCCAATTCACTAAAACCTACGCTATAACTTGACACATATCTGACACTGCACTTGTCCTTTTTGAAGATGGATATCTACGTAAGGTACATTCGATACGGTCATACGCAAGAGTAGTACTTTGGTAAGATACTGCGTTTACGGTATATTACTACAGCTCCTATATGTTAAGATTTTTAATTTAGTTTTCAAAGATGCAAGTAATTTACAATATTTTAGGAACACATTTTAGGGCGTCAATCTCGAAACACTGAAACAGAAAATGAGCTATGGTCACCATTTTATGAAACAGAGCTACGCCTGGCCTTTGAGAACCTAGCTTGTAGTAATGTTTATTGTAGAGTAAGATAGTTCTTGTCTTATAGACGGGTTCGGGCCGGCTTTGATGGAGGAAAAACTACTAGGCAAAAGTTTTGTACGACGCATACAGTGTGTCTTGCGCTTGGGAAAATGCCCCTGTAAGGTTTTTGACTGTACCAGCTGTCCTGTTAATCCTAGGAGTGATAAATGAGACGGAAGGACGCGAGATGGCAACCGTTTGCGGGTCGGATTATGGAAGTCGGATTAATAGAGTTATGGATTGGTAAGTTCATAGTCATGACGCTAGTAAATTGAACAGATGCTGCTCATGCGTTTTATAGGCCGGAACTCTTGATAGTTACTTTCGATTGTCGCATATATTGTGGCATTATTCGTATACATATTAATTCATTTGAAGGGGCATACCGTTCATGAACCGTGATGCGAAAATAATACTGTTACCTGAGTCGATTTGCAAGAGCTCTAAATTGGTTTTTCTGCACAAACTAAAGTCTACAGAACTTTTACTTACCGATGATCAGGAAGAACATCTTCATCTTGGTTCACATCGTGAACTGCTAGTGGCATGGCGCCCACCACCAGCTTCCCTAACATGCGGCCCTGATAGAACGTACCTGCAGTTACACAAAAGTTCAGAAAATAACTTAATTCTAACTTATGAATATCCCAAAAACGCGTCTTAGTCGAACTGAACATACGCGAACGTCTTTACGCTTATTTAGTCTAAACATATTATCAAAGGAAGAAGGTTTTCCAGAAAGCCCTATTTTTTATTTGCAACAAATTTGCTGACTTTCCTCTTCTTTTTTGTATTTACTATATGAGCCATCTTGTAAACGCACTATGGCGAAACAAGCAAGAGAACTAAAATTTTCATTACCGCGTACCCATTATCCGTGCACTTCTTAAGTTTCTGCCAGAAATCAGTAATCCATTCTTCAGCATGCTAGGGATTAAATGATCTTACATAGACTGCTTTTTATCTTCCAAGCGTTTGTCCTACTTAAACTAAGCAGCAATGCCTCTTCTTATAGCATCATAAACAAAATTAGCTACTTTCCCATTCTGCCAGACAGTTCTTCCTTGAAACACTTTGGTAATCGAAACGAAAACGGCGGAGGTGCCTTCCTCAGTGAAGATGACCGTTTATCGACTGCGTGAACTCTACGACTTTGCACAAGACACCAGTGGCACAAAAACGATACAGAGCTCTATAGCAGCGAATAAATTAAACTGGATGATCAGACAGATTGAAGGTGGAGCATTCTATTATTTCCCAGGGGTCAACCACTTCACCGAACGAAGAGATGTGAGGCTAGCTCGCTATATAGGAAAAGGTTAAAAATATCGGTTTAACTGCTATCAGCCAACGACTTTTCGGCCGTATTTTTTAGTACCTTAGTTGGTCTGTTCAGAAATACAAGTGCACAAGTAGGTTCTTTCGATACCATCCCCAATCAATATGCGATTTGAACACGCATAAGTTAATCTGCTTTCAGTTTGGCCCGGGTCGTCATATATTGGAAACGTACCCTTGCATTAGTTAGTTAAAAATTGTAAAAAAAAAAATGAAGTTAATATGTTTCGCACTAAAAAAGTGGGAATTTCGTCGTATAAGACAAACTAATTAAATATGTGCTTTAACAGATCGATAGCTAACTTAATTCTACCTTAATGATTAAAAGCTGTTTGTTTTTCCAATTTACGTTTTACAGGCGGCTGTACTAGTCCTATATGGAATTATTTAATACACATTATATAATAGATCCTTCGGAAAATTGGTCTTACCAGTTATTTGGAGATTTACGCTTAGTTAGAAGGATGCTGGTTAACTGTGATGGAAAACATTGTTGTGTTTCCCTGATTTTTCACCTTTGTCACTCTAACGGATTGTGTGAGCCGCTAAAAATTATCTGCATCGTTTAAATGATATTGGATGAAGCAGACTTAATAACAGAATGTTTTAGAAAATATTAATTTTCTAGAACATTAAGTCTAATAGTAGTATTTTTACTAAGTTATTACACCGTAAATTATCTATAGGGATATTTCATTCCAATAGAGAATGGGAGTCAGATTATATCACACACACACACACACACACACACACACACACAAACACATCATTATCGTTATTATTGCACAGGATTGCCTTATGACAAAACTAAGTATTATTTAGGTAGTACATATTATATACTTTTTATAAGTAATTTTTTAATTATAAAGAAGATTTATAATAAAATATTCTCTTATCACTTTGAAACAATTGCTGAAGAGATAGTACACGTTTTTAGAAAAACTCAAATACATTACGAAGAGAAGTAACGATCATAAATATGAAGCGAAGATACATCGGGCCTTTTCGCGTAGATTGAAGTAGGAACCGAACACTATGCCAGTCCGATCAGTAAGAAGCAGAGAATTGAATTATGAAACTTGCAAGCATGGAAAATAGGGGGTTCGTATCTGTCCTGGTGACATAACGTGTAGGTTTTATGCGGCCAGTTTTTATATATACATTTCAACAATAGCAATAATAATAATACATTTTGAGCAGCAAATAGATGCCAAGTCTTATTCATTTGAGATTTCGTATTATAATTATAATCGTAGAAGAATTTCGAAGATGCTCAATCACGATCTTCTCTGTTACACAAGTACGGTTTGTTTTTCGTCTTAGAGTACATTTAACTACGTATCTGCGTTACTGTACATTGTAAATGTTTGACACATACACACGTAATCGTTATAATTACAGTTTCTATACGAGTGATTTTCGCTCAACCGAAGTACACACACATAAAAGTTCACGTCTTTTTGTACACATCTATTTCATATATTGCGTAAGACCTACTTTTACAAATTACCAGAGGTATTCTATATTAGCAAAGACGACATTTCTTTTAGCCGTATGAATCTGTGTAGGGGCCTTTTTCAGGCCATTTAGCCGAGGTTTAGCCCAAAACACATGTGGCTTTGTCCGAATTCACATGTAAGCCGCCTTAGAATTACTGTTATTCCAACGACAAATCCGTAGGCCGTTTCCTTTTCACAGGGCGAGCTCAGTCAAAAAAGCCTACACACTTGGTCGGGATTGCCAAGGCTCTCGTGGTTGTCCAAAAGTAAATCTTTCCCGAGGATATGATAATAACTCTTATTTTCCTAGATTCCTCAGCGTTTTGCATGCTAACTGTCGAGCCTATATTTTGGATGTAGTCCAAAAATTCCACCACGAGTTCCGTATCCTTCGCCTTGAGGAAGCCCTCTTCTTCATGGAACTGAGAAAAGCCAATGTCGTCCACGACAAACTGAGGGCCAGAACAGGCAAAAATTGCTAGTTCGCTAGAGGGGCCTTGCAAACACCGAAAGCGTTCTGCTGCCACTGTGACGGATTGAATGTAAAGAAAACTTGACGTTTTTCTCGGTTATATAGATACTTGTCTTCTATTGTTTTTGTATGTATATGTAAATTCACGATGGGTGGTGTGGACTAGAGGTTCCATATGACACTGTATCCCATAACGCGTAATTACTACACATAAATAATGAATTTCATATCAGGCGCTTCGAACACACTAACATAGATTCATTAACGCCATATTCGTATGCTATAAGTAAAGCCCTTCTTTTAGAAGTCTTTTTTTCATAAAGATGCGTTAGAAGTTAACACGGACTTTCTAATTTACAATTATCACTAGTCTCTTTAAAAAAGATCAGTTTTCTAAATTGTATATTGAAGATAAATGGATAAGATAGGCTAAAATGGCCTAAAAATCATTATCATGGGTTGCATTCAGCTGTTGTGTGTTAGTAGCTCACGTATTAGTATGCCGAATCTAATTCGACTCTCTAAGTAAAATTAGTATGGCAGAGTGGCTTCAATCACGATACCCTATTTAACAGTGACATTGCTTAGTTCGTCACCTCTAGGTACTATTCTACTTGCACCAGTTCTTACTGCAGGCATGTAAGCGCATGGCGTAGAAGTGCAATGACGCTACCTGCTGTTTGCAGGCCACAGATTCATGCGAAAAGGACTACTCTTACTGGTAACATTCCATTCGGGCGACACTGTATTAGGACATTACTGCACTGTGTACCACAGTTACAGCATAACAGGACAGGCTATTTATTTAGGGTAATCTAATACGGTAGGGATCCATAGCCGAGAAGCACATGGACTGAAGGCCTTCAGGACTAGTAATTTAACGAACACTTTATACAATTAGGTTTTCATTATTATATTTAGGAGACCCAAAAGGTGCCATTGGAGGAGTTAGATGCCATTGTCCAATGACAGACATGGGTAAGCAGCAATTAAATTCGTTATAAATTTTAGACTCAGGCAGCGCTTAGCATGCTAAACGGTTTTTTTTTTTTGAAACAAGGTTAAGTATATGACTCCGAGAGATTACGCAAGTATTCTAGGTATTATGAGTCATTATATCTTAGGTTGTCATTTGACGTATCGCGTTCCATGCAGGAGTATTTACAGGACTTCGACTACATTCAGCTGTTTTCTTGGTCTGGTCAGGCATCTGAGTGTGGTCACCATGTCCTTCAGTCGTGTGCTTGACAAACTTAAGAGATTTGAGAAATACATAAATATATAAAAAACTTTCGATTGCGCACAAAGTAACGTATTGCCAATAAGGTGAAACATATATAAAATATCGAGGTGCAAAAGAATGCCATTATGTACACCTTTTCCTTAGAACTCCACATTACAGCTTCACACGAAATAGCTGTTAGACGAAGCCATAACCAACAATAATGTCATGGTATCGTTGTAGACTATTTGTTATCCAAAGAATCTCTACTGTCATCTTCATCTGTCTCTGCTCCGTATAAGTGAACTAATGGTCATTCTGTCACCTTTATCTGATATACTCCTTCTTTAACACAGAACCTACCTTTACCGGTTAATTTTGTCGTTTTCTTTAGGTCGTCAAGTCGCTTTAAAGTCTTGAAACTAAAAAGCTGCGTCAAATTATAGAAGACCTTTTTAATATCTGGCACAATGGGAATAGGTGTACAAGAAGTGCCGGTGGGTTTAGTGCGTTCGCATATAACGGGATCCTCATGATCGCAAATCTTTATCACCTTCATTTCGTAGCAATACCACCAGAGCGTTTTCTCTAACCTAACGTCTCGTTTAGAAATTCCCGGCAAGATAGCGAGCATTTCTAATGCCCATTTCCAGCAACGAAAACACCTCTGCGAAAATAACGAAGCATCGGGATTTTAGTCAGTTCACTCTAGCTGGTCAATGGTACAATGAAGAGTTAAAAAACTAACTAACCAAACCCGATGACGCGGCATGGCAGACGAAAGAGCCCACGGCCTTCAAACGCCGGGCTTTTGCCAATTAACTCTCGGTGCTGCTATTGTACCATTGCTGAGCGGTCCCTCAATGTTCTAAGCATTTTCTGCGCCCCGCTTTGTCTCAGTTTTTATCTCAGCTTAACCCCCTTTCGCTTCATCATAAAAAAGCTGATTTTTCTCGCAATGCTTCAAGACAAGTTTTACGCTGCTTCCCTTTTCCACCACTGTCTACTGGAGCAAGTGCTACGAAAACGCCTGCGGGAAGATATACGGCATAGAGCAAACGAATTTTGCTTATTGATGGGCAGCGAGGCGATTCATTGGTAGAAAGTTTTTTTTTATATACCTTTTTTTATTTATAAGGTATCCCACTGAAACGGTGGTAGACAGAATATACCAGTCTTCCCCTAACATTTGATGCTGAGTTCAACAATGGTTCTCGCTAATAGCCCGTTTACATGCATTACGTTTTGCGTATTTCGTTATCGGTTGGCCACCTGTTTATAGGATACGAAAAGCCGGCCATTGGGTTCGTGCTTCGGAGCAGCTGGCTCTCTCAAACCGGTTAATACTGCACTTAATTCACGTACTAAGCTAGCACAGCGAGTACGTTTGTCGGGATGCTCTAGCCGATATTAGACGTACGGCATGTACTGCACACCCTGTATGTTAACCTAAATAAAACGCACTAAAAGAAATGGGTGGACTTGAGAGAAAGTCTGTCTAGATCGCAACATTGTATAATATAATGAGGCAAGTGCTCAACATGTTCGTTGCACCATCTCAGACAATGTACCGTAGATATATATTCACTCGTCGCATGATTTGGCCAATTATGAAGGAACTACAATATTGTAAGCATTTTCAGTAGAAAGATTTAGCTCATCGTGGATGATGCGTTTCTCATATAATATACTCTCTAATAATACGTTCTTTGTACTATAAACAAGTAGAAACAAACCCACGTTTTAACAACGATGGAACCGAACTGCACGCCTCAGTGTACATAAAACGACAATGTAGGTCTGATTCATCACAAACAGGACCGTGTATTCTTCCTACAGACTCCAGCAACGTAATTAGAAGATCGCTTAGTATTCATAATTTGAAATTACTTATTTCTTAGCAATAAACAAATACCAATAGAAAGCCTTTGTGAAGAATCGTTGACTGTCTTGACAACTCGAGATGGCTAGACGCAACAGAAACATTCGTTGATTTTTCCGCCATAGTCAAGAACAAACACTATCATATTGCTAAATCTAAATATCTGACCTTAACCCTGGGTTTTAGACACTTGCCCGTTCTAGTCAATGTAGGGAGCAAGCTAAATAAACATGATCATTTCTTTATATAGACTTTTCAGTGATCTATAAGGTTGAAAGATTACATCATGTAAGATGATGTCCGTGATCTTTTTGAAAAGGCTTTATGAGATCGGGTTAGGTATTTATTTTTTCGATAAATAACAATAAAAAATAGTGACGAAAAGCGTCCTAGCTGGACTAGCGGCTAAATTGAACACCTCGAACCTAAATTAAGCGTTTATATAAGCTCCAATAGCAAAACCTATGTAATTAGTATAGCCTGGAACATGAATTCTGCTCTGAATATTAGATCTCTCACAATGAGTGCAGTCCCAGTTCTGGTAACACTCTGCTTTTTTTAATGGAAAATGTTTCTTGAGACATTTCAGTACTATCTCAGTTTAGAGGATGATTCTGAGAACTTTTGGTAGGTTAAAATAGTAATTCTTTCTTAAGGAAAAATGTGATAACGTTAGGCAAAGATAACAATGACCTTCGCTCTTGCAGATCTGTCAGTAAGCGAGACGTTTATTTCTCTAAACTTTTATACTGAAGATTAGAAATAGAAGGTTAGATTTGGAAGTGTATTTAATGGCAAAGAAGATCGAATAAGTTTACTGTAATTAATTGTTAAGGGCCCAAAACCAAATTAATGCATCTGTATAGATAGAAACAACATAAGAGTTTAGATATTAACTAAGTTTTTTCTTAAAACTGATACCAGATTCTTCCTACTTAAAATGTGTTTGATTGTCTTTATTTTAGCAGCATTTCAACCATACAGATTTAAAGAAGACAAAAAGGTACCAACTCGCATAATATGTTTATACAGAGGAAAACCTAACAAATCCTAATATTTTTATATATAGAAATATATATAGAAAAATAATCCATTTTTCCATCAAAAAAGGTTTTGAATGGTTCTATAATTTTACGGTGCGTAAGTGCCAACAAAATGATTTAAATAGGAAGGCCTTTGGAACTACTTATGCGCATGTACCATTTCAGGTTTCTCCTTCGTTTTCGCTTCTCTCAAACGACGGGAACCACGGGCAAAGACGGTAAAACTGTACAGTTTCGCTTACCTCTCTTGTAAGTGAAATTAGATAAATTAAAGTAACGTCTGTTTCATAGGAACCCCAACTGGCGTCTCGACTTCCTCAAGTCTTATCTTGGATATGAAAATAAGTTCTCCTTTCGCCAGAGCCCCAATATCGTAGGTCCTTAACATTGACATTTGCGTAAAGTGAAGCTATTGAACTCCGCTAGTACATAGTAGTATAACACTCCTATTCTTACCGAGATAAGGCTTGTTTTACTATAATTCAGGTGAAGTATGCACGGCTATAGACACAATAGCCATGTCATTTTGTTTCTGGCCTGATCCTTATTTTTCTGCCTCATTCGAGTTGAGTACTCACCAAGGAAACCAATTTTGATCTCCGGCTTGTTCCGCGAACGCGACATCTTGTAAGCGGATTTCTGCGTCGACGTCGCTAAATGGCTATAGGCCGACGTCGAAGGTGCGGCGAAACTACGATCTTCATAAGCCGAAGACTGTCCTCCACTGCCGGAGCCAGCAACGTTTCCACCCACATAGTACTGTTCATACGAATCGGGACAAGATGTTCGATCGTAGTAGTTGTCACCAGTTCCACGGGGCAAACGGAGACGTTTCGAGGTATTTAATGTAACTCGAGAAGCTCTGGCTCCTCGACCGCCACGAAAGTCCCGACCTGCATGGACTCCTGGAATAGCCGGCCATAATGCAATAACACAGATCACGCAGATGGAAGACCAAGCTATGACGCAGCTTTTTAAACGCATCTTCCTGTCGAACGATTAGTTAAGCGACAATGGCTTAGGCCACGTCGGGTGTCGTTCAGCCTGGCGGCATTTAGCCTATCTGCAAAGATTTTAACAAAAAGACGGACTAAATCTTAGTCTGATTATGCATCTGATAGAAATGTGCTTGTTGTTCAAATGTATCATGTAGATGTAGTGAGCCTAAAGCAAAAAAAAAGAAAAGATAAAAATGTGAAGTGAGCCAAAGGTTGTTGTAGGAACTTCTATCACTCGTCTGCAATATACGACAATACCTGTGCTATTGTGAGGCCAATTTGTGAATCTACTACGAGCCGACGGCGTGATGAGATAGCTAAATGGTAGGTCGAAATTAAGAGCTCTAATTTATCTCAATCAGTGACTCTCAGCTGGAAATCGAACCGGCAATCCCAGGTTTGTGAACACGGTTAGTTGTTTATCGTGCCGCGGAGGCAGCCAGCGTCCCACAGTATTTACCCGACTGCATTTTCTGAACAATGTAGTTTTGAAATAAACCGCTTTCTCATATTAGACCAGAGGGGTCTTAAAAAATTAACCCCATACTGGCACCATACTTACGTATAAGCTGTAAAAATAAGTATGACATCCGCTTGACTTTGACCCTATGTGCATTTATGTGCGCTCTTGACACTTGGTTAATCATTGAACCTGGTCTAAGATAGATTGACAAAGACAGCCGTCCATCCAAGAGAAAACGCTTCATCAAGTTATTTCTGACATTATCCACAGGCGCTGTATGGGGTTAGCCGCCCGCTATATACACAACTTCCCCTAAATAGCAACCGTAAACTTTAGTGCCGACATAATATACGTTTACTGATATCGGATCACGCTATGTGTAGGAGCTAGTGTTGGGTTCACCGTTGAGGCTCAGGTAGTGATTTTGTATAAACAGAAAATCAAATGAACTGTTTAACTGAATGTACTCTTAACTATTGTGCCGCCAATATGAAGTAGGGGTAAACAATAAAATCCACATATTTACATAAACGTATACATATAAACTGCCACTCTGTTCGGGCTAAAATAGATAGCCATTAAGAAAATGGTACAGAATGAAATGTTTAAATTTAGCGGAGATACAAAAGTGTCTCCAACATGAGTAAATATAAAACTTAACCATTTATCGTAAATATAACTTATCAAACAAACTTCGTGCCCTGTAGGATATAGATCATCATTGATCTCACCCAATACGTCACAGAATTGTGTCTTACCCGAGAAATTTCTTTTGCACAGAACCAAAAACAGTTCATCATATTGTATAATCATGTTGTTTCTTAGCTTATAAACCAGTGCAGCCACAAATGTAAAAGTCGACAGGTGCAGTACAAGACAAAGAGTGAAGAGAAGCGACAGCGAAAAGGGCACTTAATTCAAGGTAACAAAACCCGCTACCGGGAAAACACGCTTCTGGGATGGGCGAGCCGGCAGAAGTTACCGAAAGGCAAAAAATCGAGAGAGAAGTCTAACTGAAAAAAATAAAACTGAGGTCAATCGAATGGCGGCTTGGAGAAAGATGAAGCCGTTTCAAAAATGGTACTATATATAAACGGCTTAGCGACAAAAAGAAAAGAGGAGATCTTTGATAAAGCCCGGTGACCCACTAGGCCTTTAGCATAAACAATCGTGACATTTTGAGATAAGACCAACCAACGTCGATATAATAGCTTATCGTTGACTGCGTCATGTTACGAAAATACGGTGATGACACAGTTATCACGTTAGTATACCTGATTAAAAAGATTGACAGTGGAAATAAAAAAAAAAAAGGAGATAGTAAGTTCCCGTCATAGCAATAATAACCATATCAGTAAGCCGTATTCTTGGCATACATCGCTGTATGATGAACTGAAGGGATTATTATTAATAAGCCCACACGGCTGGGATCTTTTTCGTATCTTATATGCCTTGTTGATCTTGATTTTCTTATTGGACGATGGGGTATACTAAACACTCGGTTCGATAGTGTCTGTACCCGTGGGTCATTAAAAGAAGTGATGATCCAATAACATAAAGCGTTGAATAGGACTAAAGAAAGGAAGTTTAAGAAAACTCTGATTTCGCCGATAAGTAATCTCCGATGAAAATTTCGTTCTGTTTATAGCACCCGTTTGCAACTGGATTTGCATGATGAACTAGTTTCTCTCGAGTCGTGGGTTTTTTTTTTCGTTTCGTACGTATACCCATCTGGTGAATACTAAACTCACCACTAGCCCGTTACTAATAATAAATTGCTTAAATAATAATCGCTAAAATAAAAATAAATAATAAAATGCTGTAGTCCACTCTCTGCCGTTCATCGATCTAGGCAACTGTGTAAAATATTTAATCTTCGGCTCATTGGCTTAAACGAGCCACCTCGTGAATGGTGATTGCTTGTGATTTTCTAGGCTTATAGTACCCTTTTGTCCCCATGATGGCTTGGTGGGTAACATATTTGCCCCCTAATCTTAGGAATACGTTATCGTCTAGACTCAAACTTGGGCATAGATCGGATTCGCTTCGTGCTGGAAGCCAGGCGTAGAGTGTATTGCCTTTATATAGAACTCGAAATATGGAGGATTATCATATGTATGGTATTTTAATCATTTAATTGTTTCTCTTGTTTTTTTCTGCGTCTGTCCGCTGAACAGATCCTTCCGATGAGGTGTGACGGTTACTTTGGGCATCGGTTTGCATACGGCCCGGGTAACGCCAAACGTCTAGCCAACATAAGTATGTTTAAGAAGCACGTTCACGGGAACGACTAAGGTTCTCTTTGCCGCACCGGAGGGAATGGCGATGACATCGCTGAAACGTGTCACCTGCAATTGGAGTAGTACCCTCCTCTTCATACGGAACAACCAGTATCTGGACTGCTGCATTAACAAAAAGACAAAGCAATCCGGAACTTGCCAGGGGCAGAGGATTCGACTAAGGACAGTATAGAAGGCTAGGCTGGTAAAATAAAAGCGAAGGGCAAAAGTGAGCTAACCTCAACTTTGTGCTTCGGATTTTTCAACCAAGCCCTCTATATAAGCCTACGCTACCATTCGCTGAACGTGTTCAGGGAAAACGGTCTAAAGGTAATAAGCTATTCAAAGAGTATGAAAAATCACGAGATCAGGTCGATTGAAGTTGTACGAGAAAACAGTATCACCGAAACACATGATTGTTTCTGGGGTGCGACTGCAGAAACCTTCCGTAGACCGGTCGAACTAATCGGTCAGACTCGGGACCAACCCCTCACCAACCTCAACCAATCACGTCGGGATCTGACGGGTTGTACACTTACTCGAGCCTACGCCATTACTAAGGGGTGGAACTCTACTCCTCCTCTCGGCCTCGGGGGTAGCGTTGGCTCGCGGCTCGTCTTGATGTCCATTTCGCTCACCAGCCACTGTTAACCCGTACAACATATTGACTCTACTACCAAGAAGCTTCACGCGAGTGGTCGGCATAGGATCTGTGCTATACGTTGTGGTCTCTTATAAAGGGACAAATGCTAAGAGAGACTAAACTTCCGAATGGCTACTTCGGCTGCCTCGCAGGACTTGCTGTATAAACCATGGCGTTAAGCCGCGTTGGTAATGTTCGGATAAGACTGTATGCCTGTGTGTTGTGTTGTCGCCCACGAGGGTTGGATGACAGCTAATGCGTGTTTAGATATTATGCACGAACTGCGTCTAGAAACCGGGGGACTAGTTAGACAATATATTAGGTCTTAAGAAGACACGACGTTGGCCGAAGGGCTTAATGCGTTGGCAAACATCCATGATTGTAGGTCAAGGAGTAGAGCTCTTGTTAACGGAATGAAGCGCCATTAAAAATTGTTGCGTCGTAGAAAAACATATAATAGAATAATTCAAGTGAGAGAGGAGCTTTATTTATTCATCAGGCTAGCTCAGCCTCGAATACAATTATGAGAATAAAGTAACGGCAAAGCAAAATATGCAGTAAAACTTATTACGGTATATTTTTATAAAAAAAAAAAACACAAGAAAATGTCGTCCAGTCATAAAAGACTTTAATTACTTCTATAATGCATTCACTAAAAACAATTCAACGTTTGTACTGTTACCTGCGTATTATAGTAGCTCTTGTGAATCATGTCGTCATCGAAAAAAACACCTTGTAAAATTGCCCAGACTTTCAAATCGTGAGTGAGTACGATCGGCTTACGCGACCGTAAAATAGCAATAATTATTTTTCCGTTCGATAACACTCACGTAATAGCCTTTTATAGTAACACCTGTCTACCTGTAGCTATTATCACAATCAAATTACTTCAGAACACGTAGTTATAGCTTGTAGTGGTCGTCTGATATGTACCTATCGAACAATCCTAGCCTCATACGCGTTGCCGTGTATTTGTAACTACGCGTGAATTGATTGGACGTAATTTAGATTACGTAAGAACGCCGGTCAGAAATTATACGACAAGTTACATGCACTGCTCTCCATTATTATGATCCCATACAGTTTGTACAATAAAGTCATCTATGCAGACTAGTATAATGTGCCAGCTCTGACAGCTAAGAGGAACTGCGTATTGATCCAATAAAGAGGCCTAGTTGTTTCAAATGGACTTTGATTTTTGTGACAGAAACCCCTTAAACATCTTAGAAAGGGGATTCCGTGCAGATAAACTACCTTGGCCTAAAATATATTTTTCTACACGGTCAGGGCTATTAAATGATGAAGGTATTCAGGAAAGCGGCCGTCAACCACGTTGGGTCCCACGTTGGGCTTAGATCTGTGTCTGCTTCGATTCAAAAACATTCGATTTCGCTATGGGCTGTACTGAAGAAGTTTAATTAACAACTTACTAACGATAAGTAATTATTGGCTTCTGCAGACAACAAAAACAACAAGGCTTTGCTTACTTATATTTGCTCAGTTTTTTCCCCTTACTGCCAGTTAAAATCGCATAAAGGTACAAATTTTGATATGAAATGCACATCTATCGACCCTCATAATTGTCTCTATTAGTGATTACATTTTAACTAACTTTCGTTTTCATTATTACTTGAGGTACTGCAACTTCTAAAGTAGCAAACGAACTTAAATAGTAATAGTAGCATGCAACGTATGTTTCTTGCGGCGATAGTTGTCCGTTTTCGAGGCAAACAAATCATCGACTTACATTGGAAGTTGCACTGCTCGCCAAATTATGCTTTCTCAGTGTGGACAGTCGCCGATCGCAACATTTCCTAATTGAAACTATATATTGTATTTTGAAACACTTTTACTTGACGTATGACGCTATCGTTATCACTCAAACAAATTGCCTAATTTAGAATGATAAATCGCGCTTTGATTTGGGCAGCTCACGATAAAGCACCTCCTTCAGGTTATCCCAAATGGGGTGTTTTATACATGAATGTCAAGCTTTGGTATCGTACCCTCTCGTACGCTGTGGATTATTGAAGAGTGTCTTTTTTTGAATCTTTTTCCGTTTCGAGGTG